>NC_056466.1:34348352-34410852 GCF_008729295.1 Plectropomus leopardus
TACGAGGTGTCAGAGAAGTCAGCTTACCTTTGGGACGTACAGTCAGGATGTCACTGCGTTTCGTGATGCCCTTGGCTTGAGCTACACAGGTATAGTTGAAATCACTCGAAAGGGCAATGCCAGAGAATACCCCATTGCCTTTGGGGATGAGCTGGCTTTCGGGTGGATCAAGAGTGTAAGTCAACTTTTCCCTGCTAAGTCTCTCAGAGGCAGAGCTCTCACTTTTGCAGGTTAGTGTCATGTAGTCCCTTTGAAAGACTTCAGCAGGAGATATAGTGAGAGTGGGTACTGAAAACAGCTCTGTGGAAAGATAAAAAACAACAACAACAACAACACCCTTAACCCTTTGAAACATGAGTAAATTGGCTTGTCTTCTTTCAAAAACATGGGAAGAAGGCAATGAACAACAAACATGCCTACTTTAAGTGACCCCTGTCACATTACACATACTTATTTGATCAACTTCAATAAATAAATAAATACAAGCTATAGCAGATTTTAAGTCCATCTCGATTTTAGTCAGCAAGCCGATGCTAAAAAAGTTAGCTTGGTATGTATAAAATGATCTGAGGAAAGATAAACAGAAATAACTTCATTTTTAATCTCAACTTTAATCATTCAATTCATTTCATTTAATGGTGTTTTCAGGTATAGTTCTGACTAACCTTTTACTATGTTTTGTCAGTTTTGGGGCTGGGCCTAGCCTACAGAAAAGTATTAGTAATGCTAAATACATTTAAGATTAAAAACAAAGCAGAACTTGGAACACAGATTTATGTCTACACTGTTCACACAGAGGTCATCCTTCCCATGTCCACTCACCAGTCACCGAAATATTCTTTGAGTCAGTTTTCACTATTTTTCCCATCTCCACTCTGCATTCAAACTCTCCAGGGTCCTTTGCCAGTGCAACCATCCTGTGGTTGACTTTTGTGTCTCCACTGCTGAGAAGTTGTCTGCCCTGGCTCAGGTAGAGGTGGATGTTACTGGTAGAGGTTTCAGAGCTGTAGAAGACATTTCTGACTGTGCACGAGATGTTGAGTTGGTCTCCTTCATCGATCTTGGACTGCGGGAAAATCTCCAAAACTGCTTTGATCGGAAGCTCTAAGAAGACAAAACCAATAAAGAAAGAAAGCCCTGAGACAAGTCCGATGCTTTGAAAGTGCAGACATTTCTACATGCTACTCACCTTTGACTGAAACAGTGGTGATGTTGCTTTCCTCTGACTTGAATGACTCTGGTGTTACAAGGACAGTATAAGCACAGTGAATTTTGTGGATGCCCACGCTGCTAAGGTGAAGCTTAGCCTCTGCCTGGTTTGAGTTGACTTGCTTCTCCACAATCTCTTTGGAGCCCTCGTAGAAGTAGAAGAAAATGGAGCCTGTCTCTCCGGGCGCTGTACACCTGGCCGTTATCTCCTCCCCTTCACTTACCACACCTTTGTTAAGGTGGAGAATTGGTTTCGACAAGCCTGGAAAGCCAAAATGCAGGAAATGTGCTTCAATTTAATAAGAAAAGTAAACGAAAATGAAACAGCACCATCATCTGCCAATGTTGTAGAAACTCTGTCGCACATAAACACGTCAATGCCAACATCTTAACTTTGAAATCATTTTTAGATCTTGCAAACATGGGATTTAGAATCATGCCTGTGTCAGTAACATTTTTATGGTTAGAAAATGCAGGTAATGCTGTATATCCATGATAACAACCAACCTTTTACTGCGAGTTTCTTGGCTTCACTGGTCACTTGTTTTCCCTCAATGCTGATCTGGCACTTATATTTGCCGCTGTTGGAGACTCTGGCCTCGGGCAGAGGGTACAGGAGATCCTCTGAGGTGCTGGAGGTCTTGGTGTAGATTGTCTGGCTGTCCTTGTATATGGTGTACTCACGACTCAGCACCTCCTGCCCAGAGCTGCTGACGATGGCCTGGCATCTCAGAGTCACATTGGTGCCCCGAGTCACATCAGTGCTGGGCTGTATGGACAGGGTGATGTCTCTAATTGTGAATACTGGGGAATGAAAAAAATTTGTCTTACTGAACAATCTGCTCTATGGCACTGAAAGAGAGGGCCGTTGACTTTGAAGCCAAATTTCATTTGCCTTGAGACTGTTTTTCATTTTGCTACATTGTGAGTTCATACTCAATTGACAATTTGCACTTCATTGTTGGTTCCTTCTACTGCTGTGCGAGATGCAAATTCGTATTTTCTAGGATTGCGAAAGAATCCCGCCGTACTCTACCTCTGATTGGCTTACCCTGACATTCTTACCGTAACTCCTAACCTTTATCAGTCCCACCTTTCTTGCCTAAACATAACCGAGTCAACCAACAAAGCAACGAGAACAAGCCAAACATAGGGAGAGTAGGGCAGGTCATTACTTCACTATCGACAAATCGCAAATTGGTGTATGGGGCAGTAACACAGCAGTCTTAATACGGCATGATCCCCACTAGCAATTTTTGGTTCTAAAAATGATCTGAGAATGCTACAATACAATATTTTAGTACTGTTTTCAGCAGTAAGTTGCATCCTAGTTAGGGTAACATTCTCTATAAACATCAATAAAGTTAAAAATGTCTTTTGCTGTTGTTGTTGTTAACAAATCACATTACATTACAGTTTCATTTCAAAAATTGTGTGTAATCTCATTCCTCAATAGCATGCTCTGAATGTTGCTTGAAAATGTTCTTCCTCTGTTCTCATGTAACATTGTGGGAATGTTTTATAAAAGAACATTCTATAATCTGTCAGCTCTCAACATCACCAAAACATTCCCAGAATGTTGCAATTACAATGTTACCTCTTTGTCAGCATTTAACCCTTTAGGAATATTTTTTGAAATGATAAACATCCTCAAAGCATTCTTTGAACATTGTATTAAAATGTTTTCTTTAACACATTATTGCAACTTGCAGATAATGTTAGCCAATGTTGTGAGAATGTTCCCTGCAACCTGGGATGGCGACTTCACTTACAGTGTATTTACTCAAAGGACAACAGTAAAATACATCTTTATCGTTTCACTTTCTACTTGTTTTCAAAATTTTAAGTCCAGCCATATATTTTGGGAAAAAAGCTTACTATGGAGGTTGAGCCGTGAGTTGATTAGCTAAGGTTAGCATGCATAAAGTCCAGCACCCTCCCTGACGTAAATGAGCTTTTTCCTTGGAAAGCGAAGGAATGGCCCACCTTACTCTGCCTCTGATTGGCTTACCATGACATTCTTACCCTAATCCTACCCAATCCCACTCCTCTTCCCTTAACCTAACCAATCCAACAAACAAAGTCATGTGTACTAGCCAGTCATAGGGGGAGTAGGGTGGGTCATTCCTTCTCTATCCTAGGATTTGCCAGAGTTGTAGAATAGACAATAAAGTATCTTAGAAATGATTTCTAAAACCTGGAAATTAGTTAGCATTTTAGCACTCTCAGTTTCTTTGCCTCAGATTCAATTGTTTTTTTTTTTAATGTGTTTTAGGTTAAATGCCTTTAATAAGATCTGTAGTTAACACAAGCTTTTTCTGCACCATAAAATGCTTTAGTAAATACTCCACTCATGAACTTTTAAGCTTTTATGTCTTTTAAAAAAGGCCCTTGCTACTAAGTGGCTAAATGAGACTACAGAACATCATTACAACGCATCAAACTCTGCTTTACAGCCTTGTAGCGGTGGCAACGCTAAGTCATGTGACCATGGTGTAGTTCATTTATAGCCTAATACTAGCTTTTTACTTATACATTTGTGAAGATTCTCTGAAGCTGAACAAAAAAATCCTAAATATTTGTTAGTCATAGAGTTTATTTCCTGCGATAATCCAAAATCCAATGGAAAAATCCCATAGCCTTTTTGACAAGGTCCCCAGGGCTATTCTACTGCAGCACAGGGATTTACAAATTTGCCTCCCTGTCCAACCAAATTTATTGCTGCACCTTCGTAACATACAGACATTTTTCAAAGAATATGTTAATTAGTGTGCTTTACAGGTGCTGGTAGGTGAATTTTTGAGTTCTGGACAGAGCAAAGAGAGCAGTTTACCACTGCTATCTTCATGCTAAGCTGAGCTGGTTAACTCTAGGCTCAAACTAGATATTTACACATCTAAGATGTAACTTTTAGTAAAATAAAATTTAGTTAAATGTAGCTAATTTTTGATAGCTTCTATTGTTGGAGGATTACAAAACCCCGTTGCCGCTCTGTGTCTGTCAGTCTGTCGTCTACCTGATTCCGTGTGAACACAGCACAATTTGGACTGTATAATATTTTCAAGACTTATTGCTTTGTTTGATTATGAGCATCTTGAAGTGTTTCTACTTTGTGATTTTTACTGTGTTTTCCTCTATTTTGCTGTCTCTGTGGACATATTGGTGTTGGAGTCCTTTCCTCTCAGTGGAGTATAATTCTATGTTAATCTTGATTCCCCTCTGAACCCGTCATTTTAAACACCTGACCTCACCCTCATCCACTACAGAGTATGTCCGTCAGATAATTATGTTTTTTTTATCATGAAGAAGGCATGTGCCTAAAAGTACTCAAACACTGACATACATATGTACTTCGGTGAAGTCATGAGTGAGCAGCTTTTCCCTCCTTCCTGTTTGCTGTCTTAGTCACAGTTTACATAGAAGCAGACTGAACAGAATTTCCTTTGAATCACTTCCTAATCCCATTCAAATCAGCATTCTCAAAAGGCCGTTTCGCTGGCATGTTTGAAATGACTTCCACCGAAATTTCCATTACAGGTGCCATATAGTTAAGAATCATCTTGGCAATCAGGAAGCTGATGTGTTAACATGGAATTTAATCATACCAGTGATGGTATGCCATCTGGGTATGAGACTCACATAGGAAACAATGCATGTATGCATGACTGTAAAATTTATTGGTAGTTATCTTTTGTTTAAAAAAGAAACTAGCACTTGTATGCCTTTGCAAACCAGTCAACAGGCATGTCTAACTCCGTTTGTGAAAACAAGGATGCAGCACAGATCTCTACAATCAGCACAGTTTCAAGATTAGTCTCACCACATTCAGAATCTGAACAAATCTTTCTCCTTCTGTTCCTGTGATATTACGTTGAGTAACGGCTAGAGAAGTGTTATTGCAGAAAATTATGATGTCATAGTGAAGTTGACCTTTAACTTTTTGGATATAAAATGTCATCACTTCATCAGTGTATTCTGTTAGGCATTTCAGTGAACTTTTGTCATAATTAGTTTAGGAATTCTTGAGTTATGGCCAACAACATGTTTTGTGAGGTCACAGTGACCTTGAGCCTTGACCATCAAATTCTAAACAGCCCATTCTTGAGTCCGAGTGGATGTTTGTGCCAAATTTGAGGAAACCCCTTCATGGCCTTATTGAGATATTGTATATTGTGTTCACAAGAAGGAGATGGATGCAAGTTCACAGTGACCTTGACCTTTGACCACCAAAATTCAGCTCAGCACGGAGTCCAAGTAAACCTGTGTGCCAATTTCAAGAAATTCCCTAAGGGTGTTCTTTAAATGCCACGTTCATGAGAATGAGATGGATGCAAGGTCACAGTGAACTTGACCTTGGGCAATGAAAATGTAATCAATTCATCGTTCAGTCCAAGTGGATGTCTGAGCCAAATTTAAATAAATTCTATTAAAGTGTTCTTGATATATCATGTTCATGAGAATGGGATGGATGGACGGACAATCTGAAAACATAACGACAACACCAGAGGACAAAGGAAAGGGCACCTTCTATCTCTAATCAGCTGGACCTGGTGGTACCAGGTTTTCTTCTTTTTGGACCTACTATAAGGATATTTTTTGGAAAGATAAAAGTGCTTGCGAGTATCATTAGGATATTTTTGGAAAGATAAAAAGTGCTTGTGAGTATCATTAGTAGGCCTCAGGGTCTGGCATCCTTGAGTTTTCTCACTTAGGGTCTTGACACCAACGAGCCAATGTAATCTCTGATTTTACTGATTTTACTGATTTCAGTCAGTCATTTTCTGTAACCGCTTATCCTCGTAAGGATCACAGGGGGGCTGGAGCCAATCCCAGCTGTCATCGGGCAGAAGGTCGCCAGACTATCGCAGGGCCGACACATATAGACAGACAACCGTACACGCTCACAGTCACACCTAAGGACAATTTAGAGTCACCAATCAACATGAGCTGCATGTCTTTGGACTGTGGGAGGAAGCCGGAGACCCTGGAGAGAACCCACGCAGACATTCTGTGCAAACTCCGCACAGAAGGGAGTTTCGGGTTTCGAACCAGGGAGCCTCTTGCTGTGAGGCAACAGTGCTAACCACAACTGAAATGTTAAATAAGCTAAGACAAAGGCCAACCAACCCTGCTTTTTTACACAACCACTACAGGAACATTGGCTTGGTTCATTCATTCCTGGATCCTCTAAAATTGCTCATTTCCTTTTATGATAAAATGTTTTCAGTTTCTTCACGTTTATCAATCATAGTTTACTTTCAGATTGCTTTTTAATTCTCAGCCTCATTGTCTCTGGATTGATGGCAGCAGCTGAATTGCATCATTCACATGGCCACATGTGAATGCTTTGACAGTCACCTGAACTCATCCAAAAGTCATGAATCAGTTCATGTGCTCCTGTGCTTCACAGGCACCAACAGGTGGAAAACGCAGAAAGATTCAGAGGAGATATTTGCTGCCAGGTTCAAAAATATAGCAGCTACTGTCCAACATTTCAGGAAAACACTTTGATGTAACTTTTAAAAGTCATAATAGTTAAGTGTTCTGCAGTGTAATCAGACACAGAAGGCACCCTGCAGCTTCATCCATAGGGAATATGGTATGGAGTATTAGACACAACAGGCTGCTGTTGGGACTCAGGCGAGGGTGTAGTGGGGCTGTAAACAAACCCGGACAACAGGAAAAAAATAGGCAGGCACTTTGTCAGACAAACAGGCAACCCGGGGGACCTATCACCATTTCAGAGCCAGCTCTATCTGGCCCACACCCAGCATCATTCAGCAGGAGCTGGCAGGGCTGATGATGAGAAAAATCAGGAGTGCAGGGCAGAGATTTGCTCTCGATACACCCTGTGAGTTATGGCAGCTACATGCTGAGCCAGTGGTGGAAAGTAACTAAATACATTCAGTCAAGTACTATACTTGGGTACAATTTTGAGGTACTTTACTTTTTCATGCTGTATACTTATACTACATTGCACTTCAGACTACTCTACATTTCAGGGGGAAATATTGTACTGATGGCTAAAATTACATTTCAGATTAAGATTACATTAAAAAAACCTGATAATCTTGTAAAATACAACACATTATCAAAGATTAAATCAATTGTTCCCTTACAAAAAAGCTGTGTCTGTAGGTTATGGAAACCAGTAAACCAGTTTCATTTAAAGGAACAGTGTGTAAGATTTAGGAAAATTTAGCGGCACATAGTGGTGAGGATTGCAGATTGCAACCATCTAATACTTTTCCCAATTAGAATTGCTTCAGTGTTCCTTGTTCAGGAGGTTTCTTACTTAGTTACTGAGTTAAATTATCCACAGAGGTCAACTCCTCTCCAAAACAAACAAACCTGGTAATTAAAAATTGATAGAAATATACAAATTACAAAAAACGTTTGTATTTACAACACTGTGAAATCTGATGTTGATTTTACATTTTGTTTTCATCTAATTGTTAAGTTCACTTAAAATTTAGTTGTTTTTTTGTTTTTTTTACTTCACTGTGTGAAATTGTTGCAACTTAAGTCCAGGTGATTCGAAACTACAGCATCAAAGCTACATCAATTCAATATCGGCATAAAATTTCCCTCAAAAAACGGAGAGGGTCAAGTGGTCTGTTTTGCCAGTGGACGCTGAAAGAAACTCTCATCGATCTCATTCTCTTGACTGAGCGTCCCGCAGGATCCGAAGCGAAAAAATTAGAGTGTTCAAAGCAGGCCCGGTTGCCCGAATACTGCAAGTAGGAATAATGTAATAGGACTCCGGTTGTATTTTGTGGGTTTTCTCTCTCTGAACTGGGGCCATGATTTTTTGCATTGTGCTGTACTTTGCATATTTATTTTACAATAAAATAGCATTTATATTACAATTTTCAAGTCTGGACCTTGACCCTGGCTGGACAATACCTTCGTCTCTATTACAACAAATCCAGGCTGACTCATGCGTTCCATCACCAACGACCAAGTCAAGAGGACAGGGAGGCGTGTGACACTGCTCACCACCATGTTCCCAAAACTTCCTACAACATCTTTTCCACCAAACCCGACAGCGGCAGTCAGAAAGCTCTGATAACAAACATGACTGTTTCCACTGATGTTTTGCCCTCGGCTCTGGGTTTTGGAGCGTTTTTAGTGTGTGAATGACAAATCTTCCAACTCAAAGTCCCGATAACTTTGTCCATATGGAAAGTAAAGCAATAACGCTCCGTAAACAAATACAAATTCCACCCTCTGCTCCAACCAGTGGCAGTTCTGTGGAAGATATTCAGTCCGCTGTCTCTATGTAAAGTGTAATTTAGACTTTACTTACATCGCTGTGCATTTGCCGCGCTCCATGGATGCAGGTCTTGAAAGAGAAGAAAGCACCAGATTAGAGACATATCTATCAACCAGCTCCACAAAAACAAATCCAAAGAGTTCTTAAAGAAGGAGAGAGCAGGTCTTACAGCTGGACAGGAGCATGGAGGTAAGCAATAGAAGGAGGCCCATCCTGTCTGAGGAACAGCGAGGCTCCCAACCCTGCTTATTGTCCTGTGGTCAACACTCTAGTGACTCTGCTGGCAGGCGGGTGGTGTGTGTGAAGGGCAGATCTTATTCTAGTGGGTGGGAGCTGACACTTAGGTGGTGCTCTACCTCTGCCCCTCAGTGGTAAGTCAGCGGTGGCGGTTATCAACCCGAGCAGCCGTCAGCTTGGCTTAATTTGCCAGGAAGTGAGTGTTGTTTCCTCAGGATGTTCGTGCCGCCCGGCTCTTTGCTGTTGTGGAATGTTCTCTGTTCTCCTTCATGTGTGTGTGTGTGCGTGTGTGAAATGGTAGTCGCAATAATGTTGTATTGCTGTGGGTGCAGTAGCCGGGCCTTTGACCTCTGACCTCGGTTGGCAGGGTCGGTGCAGGTAGATGAACAAGACTGGGAAAACATACTTTGTGTAGCAGAGCCCACTTCCTGAAGCGGAGATAATGTAGCTGAGCTTCTGTGAAATGTTTTCACAGACATAAATCTCACAGGACACAGGTAGGTGGAGCTACTGTCTGGTGAACTCCTGAAAACTGTCACGTTTGATTTAAGTGATTGCTCAATAACTTGATCCAATAAATTTGACAAAATAATCCGTACTTGAACAAAATCAAGCCTCAAAGTATTCAATATCAAATAAATATATATAAATGATATGAATATATTAAGAATTACACAAAAATGTTAAAAGCTCTAGTTTTGTTTTAAAATGTTATCTATACTTTTACTTCAGATAAAAAAAACCAATTATGTAACGTCAATAAGCCTTCTTCTGGCTAATATCCGGTTGTAGGAGAATAAAGTGGATAAAGGCAGTGAAAAAGCCAAAAAAATACATTAAAAAATTTAAATAAGGCCAAAAATAGACAAAATCTGGTGTTGTATTTGGTTTATTTCATTGATTTCATCTCCCGTCTCATAAACCAGTCAGAAAAGCCGTCTAAAGTCACAGAGACAACCCTGATTGTTTCCCTTTCACTACTTTAAACCTCTTCTTCCAGATCTAAAATCCTAAAACTCAAAGCAGGATACTTAGAGATGAATGTACTTCTGTGCCAAAATGCTCTGTTTCGGCTGAGTGGGTGCAGCAGGTGAGGCCTGCGAGAGCACACTGGGTGCTAACAAGCTTGGTGACGGGGTGACGGTGGGGACTGATGTGGTGACTGTACTGCAGCCGCATGTGCAGACTGTATGGTGTGTGTTCCCAGTTCATTTCCAGTCCATGAGTCCAGTCTTTCTGTGGGTAAACGCAAAGCTCGAGACAACTGATGCAGAGGATTGACGTGGGCAAGACAGGAAAGAAAGAGGGGGCCGGCTGACGAGGTTTGGCGATGAAAGGGGGCATGGTGTGAAGTGCGATATGTGTGTTTGTGTGTGTAAGGGTAAGGCTGTCCCCACTTTTTTTCCGTCCACCTCACTGAGGCTAAGGCAAACAAAATGCCAGCAGAATTAAAAACATAAAATTACAAAACAGAAAGAGAAAAAAAGAATAATAAAAAAAAGAAGCTAAATAAGCAAAGCAGCAGCCCCTGAGCAGAGGCACGTCGACGGTGATACTGCACCAAAACAAACTAAATCAGAGCTCACCTTTGAATAAAAAAGGCGTCTTTACCAAACAACCAATCTCTGGCGTGACGACACACCCGGTCATGTGACCTGTCCATCATGCTGCAGACACGGGGGGGGGGGGGCTGGCTGGCAGTTGCACAATATTGGTTTGAGGTGGCTCATTGTACCTGAGCGAGATTTAGGACACAGACTAAAACTTGATACAGTCAACACATACAGAGTTAAAGACGAATGTCACAGCTCTGATGCCACCGATTAACATTATGCCTCCAACAAATCAAACCAATCAAGCCTGGCAGTAAAATCAAAACTCTAGGAAAAAGAAAAAGAAAGCTCGAAGGAGGTTTTCATCAAAATGAACAGTGGGCGGGCACGTGATTAGCCACATAACCTTCTCTAAACCTGCTGTGCCTTGTACTCAAAGGTTGTCTTGACCGTATGGAATTAAGAAAAGCTGCCCTCGCTGTGGTTAGATAAGCAACTAGGGTCAACTTCTATTTTCCAGAAAAAGATGGACCGGCACACAGGAGCAACAATCGACAAACGGCAGGGTTTTGGGACTACTGCACTCATCTGAAGGGGGCCAAAAAAATATTTCAGAGATCCTTTCACTTTCGTTTGATTCCACATGGCGAGGATTTGGACATACTGATTAACAGAGGGTTTAGACCTTTATAGGAAATCCAGTCAACCATTTGAAGTCTGAGCCAGTTGGTTTGGTGTCTTTCAAAAACACGGGGAGGGGGCAAGAAGCAACTTAACAAGACGTCCCAACAATTTGCAAAAAATTTGTTTAGAAAATGTACGAGAAAATAACCTTAAAAAAAAACCCAACCTGTGTTGGTGGTGTTAAAAAAAGTAAAAAGTATTTTGTCTGATTAATTTTTTCCTTTACACAATTTTATGTATAAAATTATTATCATTATAAATGTAGTTTTCCAGACATTTTTTTTTCTATTTTGGTTGGGATTTTAATTTAGGTATTTTAGGCAACAAGTAACTTAACAAGACATGGCCAAAAATCACAAAAGATGGTCCAAGAAAATTGACCTTAAATTAATAAAAAAAATAAATAAAGAATAAAAACAAACAAGAAATGGCTTATATAAGATATATATATATATATATATATATATATATATATATTATATATAGGCCATATGATTTCTTTTCTGTGACGCAGTATTAAAAAAAGTAAAATCATTATGATTATAAATATATTTTTTTTCTGGACATTTTAACTTATTTTTTGGGGATCATTTTCTGATTAAACTAACTTTTTTCACGTACTTTCTTGTCATATTTTTCTAATTTCTTGCAGTCAGTGACATTTCTTGCCAAGTTGGTTACGGCTTTTATTCCCAATGTGTTGGAAAAAAACATACCAATTTCTTTAGGTTTCAAGGGGTCAAGAAAAGAAAACTAGCGTTGATCCTGGTTTCAAAGGGTTAATTGACAGCTTTCCTGTCACTGAAAAAAATAAAATAAAATCTGGTACTGGAAGTAAATAAAGAGAAAGCTGGAAATGAGTGTTTGTATTGCTATACTGTGGCACATTTGGACAGAGTGTGTCGACTTCTGGGCAAATACAACTGTTTCCAGCTAATGATGCTGCTATTATCTTCAAACTGAAGCGCTATTTTCTCTCAGAAACATCTGGGGAGGAGGCTTGAGGCTGAATCATGAGGTTTTTTTATTGCTTTGCAGGGGAGTTGTGCAGGTCCTGCAGGCTCCCTGGAGGACTGGATGCTAAGCTTTTACCGATCTAGCCCTCCTCTCTCTGTGCTAAATATAAGGTATGTATCATTCTAGGGGGCAATGGAGGGTTTCCCTTCTTACAGGCAATACGTTAAAAAACAAATAAACCAACAACCCCCCACCCCCACCCCAAGCCACAATAAAAGGGAGCTTGCATGGAAAATATGATGAAGTTTGGCACGCTGGGGTCAGGGAAGCAGGGAGTTGCAGTGGAGCAGGCATCTTTTTTGGGCATCAATTAAAGTCCAAGGCTATGAAGGCCCACTGAGGGGCACATCTGTGCTATTTAACACACACTCACACTCACGCACACAAACACTCATCACGTCTGCCTGGTGGACGTGTCAGGCCCAGCACAGTCCTCCATCTCTGGGTCCGTCCCTACAAACGGGTAGCAAAATTCTGCGTCCTTTGGCTGTGAGACGGCCATTCAAATGAATTTCTAAATACACAGCAGGGTCCAGCTGAGGGCCAGTCTGTGTCTCCTGCACCAGCGAATTCGTTTTTTTGACATGTTTGTCCTCCCCCTCGCCCACATTTAGGGTTGCTGTGGTCACAGTTCGTTCAGGTAGTGCTGCTCGCTGTGCGGCAAGGAGGAGGAGCCCCAGTCGTTGGCAGGTACCACTTCTTTAAAATAGAACCTCTATTCTTCTGTATATGCTATTTAAATATACACACTCCTCAGCACAGCCAAGTCTACAATCATTAGCTTCAGAATAAGAATATGAATAAACAGTGAGAATAATAATAATAATAATAATAATATATATATCGTCGTTCGTAGCATGAGTTTTTGTCAGCAGCCATCACGAGAACATTCAGGGTGGTAATTGCATATGTACAACAAAAATGTCATTTACATCCTGCAGCACGAGGCTCAGGGTCACAAGTCATATGTGGTGATTTTGTTGGGGGAGGGTGATGAATGCTGGTGTGTTATCTGAGCCTCTTCTCTGCTGAGTAGATGGACATGTAGTAGTCGTTGCTGCCAACCGCCAAGTGTGGCTGCAGGGAGACAGAGAAAGGACAGGTCAGATGGTCTTATTTGTCACAGGTTAAAGTTCATACACAGTTTTATCAAAACCTTTCCATCACTTTGACATTCTCTGAAACGACCATAGATACTCCTCATTGCTTCCCTTTTTATTACTATTTAAATGCCTTAAAAAAAATAAATAAATAAACAAAATAATGAATTCAGAAAAAGATTAGAACCGAATATTTAGTTAGATTGTTATTTCGAACGTGCCAAAAAAACAACAGGAGAACAAAATAAAATATAAGCAAGAAAAACAACACCAGGATGCCCATCAGACATATTCAGTAAACAAACTAGTGTAAGCTGTATGAAAAGGAGTACATACACTCACTCGCTCGCTCTCACACACACACACACACACACACACACACACACACACACACACACACACACACACACAGAACAAAGAAACACATCAATACAGAAAACAAAGTCGCATTATCAAAAGCAGTCTACCTGTCTTGTATCATATCTTACTGGCCGTTTCTCTCTCTGTTGTACCAGCTCACATCCCCTCAGTATGTTCTTTTTAAAATCACATTTTAAATTCATTAAATGTTCAACATGTTTTCAATTCCACACCACAGCTGTTCCAAAAATTAACCCCTTTGACTGAAATACAAAGATAACTGTTTCTTGATCGTGTAAATTCCTCACAAATCACGTCAACTTTCCTTCACTTGAAACAACTTTGGAATATTATAAGGTATTAGATGATTTTTAGCTCTAATGATTTGAACCATTTTGAAATCAACCAAATCTTTGAACTGAAGTGCGCTAGATATAACTAAGGGACTGTTCATTATTTTTGAAGGGGAGTGGGTGCAGAAAGTGGGAGGCATGTCAAATCTATTTTTTAAGCACTGGCTAGGGACTTATGTTTTTTATTTTGGCTTAGAGGAGAATGATACAACTTCATATGTCTGTATTTTGTATTTATTTTTCTTTTAAAGAAAACAAACTTTCCAAAGGCATGTTTCTATTCATCATTGGCTAAACTGTGGTTACTTTATGCTGAAAACATCAGTTTGCAAAATATCATGTGTTATTATAGATCAAAGTGCCCACACTCAACAAAATTTGGGGTAATTCTGGAACAACTGGCCCAGATGTGTGTCTGCGTGAGTACAGTGGAGAGTGAATGTTAGTGTTGGTTACCCAGTGAGGATGGAAGGCTAAACAACTGATGGCCCCGATCCTTTGTCCCATGAAGCCGTCATAGTACTTTATGTTGCTGATCACGTCGCCGTTAGCATTGTAGACTGCTATGAACTGGTTCATTGAGCCACTGGAGAATAGAGGGTTAAAGAGAGACAGAAAGATGTGTACTGCAGTGATATCTTTTGTGGTGACATGTAACCTTCTGCATGGATGTCAGGTGTATTATCCAGTTAAATCTGTTCAGTTTGTTAAGCCGAGTCAATAAACAAAGAACAATATTCTACTTTTCTTATTTTGACAGATGGAACAAATTCAAGAGGACAGAAAAGGAGGGATGAAGAGATCTGACCTTCACAACGCAGACACTTGATGAGCTTTTCTCTGGGCTGGTATCTGCAGCTACACAAACAAACTCACCAGGCGAACAGGTTGGCCTGCGGGTGGATGTCTAGAGCCGTTAACCCCTTCACTGTCTGCAGCACGTTGACGGAGTCTGGAGTCCGCGGCTCAAAGAATCGAACGTCCCCGTTAACACTGGCGGGAAATGTCAAAGTCAGTAAAGGCATAAAAAGAAAAAAAAAAGGAGTGAATCTTTAGGGACAAAGAAAGAGCACACCTGACACTAATAATATGTCCATCTGTCTCCTTCTGTAGATGAGCTTTGACCACCCAGGCTCCATGCTCCCTGTAGGTCATCACACGACTGCAGAGAAACATGACACACAGAGCAAATGTCAGCTGAGGTTTCATTTAGAAGGGTGTTTCTCGGCTCACAGGAAACACAGGAAAATAACACCAGAGCTGGGAGAAAAAAACAAAAAAACACAAGATGAAGTAAAAAGCCATTATATGTGTGCTTACCAATCAGAGAGAGAGTAGGTGATCATCGATTTTCAAATGACTTTTACCTGACTGCTGCTAAATTATCAAACTGACCATTGTTAATGTTATACTGGAAAATATGTTCGATGAAATAGTGCTAAAACATACTGACATTGAGACGGACTAAATTATGCTCAACAATTAATATCTCCTCAGGTTTAGACGTTATTCTGATATCAACATTTGATGCCTAGACAGGCTTCAAGGCAGGTAGTTTGCTTTTAAAATACATAGGTGGGAAACCCAACATACAAGTTAAACATGAATAGCTCGTCCTCTGGGGTCTAAAATTCAGTACATCATAGCTGCTTGCCTCACTTGCCTGGCGTTTTTTTTAAACATATAACATTTAAACTCTATTCAAATGTAATTCTAGCAAGCTGGCACACAGAGAGGAGAAAATGAAGAACTGTACGAGATAGTAAACAAGCCGTTTTCATACATCGATATATATTACAGCTACATTACATATTCAGCTACGGATAATACATTTGCTGTTACATCACTGAGAAGGTTATTTACCAAAGTTTTTTTTACTTTTCTAAGTCTTGCAATTATTTTTTTTGCAAATTCCATAACTTTTCTAGGCCTAGAAAATGTCACTGTGCAATACCATGACTTTGTCAGGTTTTCCATGACCGTTGGAACCTTAATCATATTTCATGTGGAACAGGAGATGACCTTCTTATCGAATAATAGAAGCTCGATTAAGTAGAAACAAGAGTATAAAACACAAAAGCATGTCTCTCAGCGTTGTAACATGTAATGACAGTTAGAATCCACTGGGTGGCACCATGAGACCGTGACTGAAAGAAGTACTAACCGTCGCCTGGAGAGACTAAGGTGGTATCAGAGCTGAAAACCACACAACCATCTTTTTAGAACTAAACTGTACCTGAATACCCACCACCCAGAATGCACCTGGTCAAATACATCCTGACTACAGGTGTGAAAGGAAGTGCATTCGATTAATGACAAAACGTGAATTTGCAACAGTAAACAGCACTTTTAGATCATAATGATACTGCATACACGAGGGATGAAAAACCTTTCATATTCCAAACGTGACCCGTGTGTGTCTGTCTGCTGCTCCTGGACTCATCTCAGGGGGAGCGACAAGAAGAAGCTCCTGAAAGACGTAACTCCACGCCTGAGGGGAATGATTAAATTAGCTTTACTTAAAGATTTATGGGCCACTTCATGGTTTAACTGCTTTGTTTTTCCCCTTTGGGCCTGAAATTAAAATAATGTTTAACCAACTGGGGGGATACGGTGCCACCAGGGTCCATTAAAACAGGGAGCAACCTCAAAGGGAGATTTACAGCACGCTGGTTATTAGTATAGATTAGAGACGTGAATAATGTAGGACTGTGTAGGAGTCAAAGCCCACACAAAGTGCTGTGTGTGTGTTCTGCACTGTATTTAAATAATGGCGAGACAGTGAAAGAATGCTGGGAAATTAAAACAGAAATGAATAATCCATTTAACCTTCTGTGTGATCAAACAACAGTGAGGTCAGACTCAGAGAGAGAGAGGGTCTTACCATTCATTCGGACCCATCCTCCTGTCGAATACACGAACAGATCCGTCACCCAGACCAGCAACGATGAGCGAACGCTGGGAGTCACAGGACAGGCTGGTCACACAGCTGTCCGCTCCTGTTGGGATGTCCTGGTGGACCAACACAAACAAAACTAGAATTACCGCCTCGTGGTCGTATGCCTGTGTGCACCAGTCGAGTTGCAGTTACATTTTACAATGAACATAAATTCAAGGTGGACACCCATAATTAGTGTCACCAATGCAGTTTCTGACTAAATGTCTCCCCTAATGTTCCTGAGTTATGATGCTGAGTAATGGCCAGAAAAGTGTTTTTGCAGAACATTATTAAGACATCTTGAGATATTGTGTTCAAGAGAATGAGAATGACACAAGTCCCCTGTGACCTTCACCTTTGACCAGTTTATCCTTGAGTCAAAGTGGACATTTGTGCCAAATTAGAGTTAACTCCCTCAAGCTATTTTTAAGTCATTACATTCACTAAAATAAGATAGACAAAGTCACAATGACCTTGACCTTTGACCATAACAATCTAATTGTTCATTGTTGAGTCCAAGTGGACATTTGTGACATACTTAAGAAAATTCCCTCGAGACCATCTTGAGATATTGCGTTAAAGAGAATGAGAGGGACACAAGTCCACCATGACCCTGACCTTTGACCACCAAAATCTAATCAGTTCATCCTTCAGTCTAAGTGGATGTTTGTACTAAATTTGAAGGAAGTCCCTCAGAGCATTCTTAAGATACAGGACAATGGTTGTACGCAGGTATGGACGGACAACCCCAAAACATCAAGCCTCAGGCCTCGGCTATCGCTGGCGTGGGGGCATAAAAATCCCCATTAAAGGCTTCTGAAGCAAAACTAGGCCTCTCATTTAACATGAACCTTTCTTTGAAATCATCAGTCATGTGCTTGGTTGAGTGTTGGCTTGTTTGAAGTTGGACCCAGCATCAACATGCAGCTACAGGCGAAGCTGGGCCATTTGTTCTTGTATTAAGTCCATCCATCAAGACAGTGATTAAGCACACCAAAGGCTGGTACATGTGTAAAACAAAGACACAAGGGAAACTAATAATGCTAACTTCCATTGGTTTACTAAAACAGACAACATCATAAGTATATTGTACACATTAAATTCATCTGTGAATAGCTAAAAAACAGATAATAACTTATATGGTTTACTCATGTTTTAGTATCTTTAACCCTTAGGGACTGTTTGGTTTATATTAAGCACAATTCATTCCTCATCTTTTGACAGCTTATAAAACACCACTAGATGTAATCCTTGCACCAAGTTCCAGCTGTATTCACTGTGAGCTTTTGGAGAAAATCTGACATACAAGTACATGCACTGAGTACAGTACCTGGACCTTCATCTCCCTGTCCGTGTCCCAGATTCTGACCACTCGGACATCTCCAGACGTCATGAGGAGCCCTGTCTCCTGCTCCCAGTCCACCACCATGCCTGCACCTACAACACAGGAGCACGTACACATAAACATACATGAACAAATGTGCACTCCATAAAACATACATCAGTAATGTGTGTTGTTCTTAGACTGATATTTTGAGGCCATTCCCTCAAGACCTTCTTGAGATATTGTGTTGCAGAGAATGAGATGGACACAAGGCCACAGAAACCTTGACCTTTGACCACCGAATTCTAATCAGTTCTTTATTTAGTTCAAATGGACATTTGTGCCAAATTTGAAAAAAATTCTGTTGAAGTGTTCATTAGATATCGCGTTCACAAGAATGAGACAGGTGAGGTCACAGTGACCTTTACCTTTGACCTATGACCATCACAATCTAATCAGTTCATTGTTGAGTCCAAATGGGCGTTTATGCCAAATTCGAAAAAAAAATTCCCTTAAGGTGTTCTTAAGATATTGCATTCACAAGAATGAGACAGATGCAAGGTCAGTGTGACCTTAACCTTTGACCTATGACCATCATAATCTAATCAGTTCATTGTTGAGTCTAAGTAGACGTTTGTGCAATATCTAAAGATATTCCCTCAAGGTGTTCTTTAGATATCACATTCCCAAAAAAAAAACGTGACAGATGGACAACCAGAAAACTTCTTGCCATGGCTATCTGGCCAGAGGCATAAAAAGTTTTAAAGGTGCTAAGTGTCGGTGGTTTGTAAAAATTATGAAAATCACTAAGAAAAAATTGTACATAATATGTGAATGGCAGTTTCTTTATACCACTTGAATTGATTTCATTTATAAGAGAACCCTCACGCACATGCACCCACACAAACACAGCTGTTAAACACACCCAGCATGCATTCATCCCCCTAAAACACAACACACACAATCTGCTGGAGCTTTCAGAAGGCCCTTGCTGCCACACGCAGCAAGTCAAATGACAGATTAGTGCAACAGCTTCCTGCACCACTGGCTAACTAATAAAAATGCCACAAAGGACTGAGCTGAACTGGGACCAGCTTCCTGAAGAGACTGCAGGTGCATCAGTAAGAACTTTTTGCTCATTTATACTTCAGTTAAATATCACATATTGTCACAAAGTTTGTGTTCCAGATAAAAGTTGCAGATTTCTTTGTGTATAAACGTGCATGTCACGCAGATGGAAGTTTAGCATTTTGCAACCTTCCAAGCGGGCCGCTGGGAGATGCAGACTCTGACCCTGGAACAGAGCCTGTCAGCAGATTCCCGCTTAGATGAGTCAAATGGCACTCGAGTGAGAAAGCGAGGAGGAAAGAAGCTGAAGACAGCAAGACTCTTCATATGTTGGCAGTCACAGCAGGAATCAAGCGAGTGACGCCATGTCAGCCACACTTGCCCTGCTGGCTCAGTGATGCCTGGCAGAGGCCCGTGGCTGCAGCCTGAAGGCGGTGGTACGCTTCAGAAGAGGCGCCTGTCGGATCCCACAACAGCGTCTGAAAACCCAAATTCTGACAATCACTTCACGCAGCAATGAGCCAGGTGTACAGAGGTGAGATTATAAACTGAGTTTGAATGTAAGCTCTTTTTTCATTCATCACACAACTCTCTTTGTTTATATAATATGACAGATTGCAACGCTATGAAAGCCTTTGAGGAGACACTGACGGAAAGCATGCAACCTTATCTCCATCTGTATGATTCATCACGTCTTCACCCCCTCTATCGATGAAGACCCACCGCAGCAGGGTTCAACATCACTGATTTTTTCACTTGCCTGGTTGGGCAGGTGGGTCAGAAAACTGCTTGCCCAAGGAAAATTTTTTTCTCATCAAATAACAAAGACTGAAGCTAAATGTCAAGTTGTGAAAACCCTGTTTCATCCACCTTGCTCTCAAACTTGTGGACAGTACTTTGTTGGAGTTTTACCCACATCCTCTAACATCACCAAACAAAAATCCTTTTACTAGAATCATTTAAATTGCTTCCGCTTTAGCTGATAAACTTTGTCTAGACTTTGCCAATCATTCCATGCATTCAGATGAGAAGAAAGCAAGATGGCTCACTCCTCAGCTTCTTCCATCATCAGCTCCAGAAAAAAAAACTACGGGTTTATTTATTTTTTAATCATTTGCCCAGTCCAGCAAGTCAGTTGCTAGATGTACAAGCCCAGTGGATCTCAACCTTCTTACACCACGTACCACCCATAGACTGTATATAAGTTTGGACAACATGACAGTTCCCCCAAAGTGTAACATTTCACTGTGGATTGCCCCTGGCTGCAGTATAGGTCATAAAGCCTGCCCCTCCATGTTAGTGAACTGACAAAGGCCAAACTAAAAAATAAATTCTAAATACAGGCGCTCCTTTTTCTATTAAACTCATTGTATGTAGTGCACGGCAAGCACCACCAGGGCTCAGTCTCCGGTCTCTACTGGTGGAACCGGCAGCTGAGCTGAAAGACACAGCAACACCTAGTGGTGGAGGGAGAAGTTACAGGACTGTTAACAGCTGGCAGCCAGCAGGCAGAGAGAGACCTTTGGGAATAACAGCATGTTTTTTTCACATCTAACTTAGTGAATTGAGGATTTATTTGGACCAAACTGGAGCTGGGGATTGTAAACTGACCAGACTAGACTGACTAGATTACTAGCAAGAGTAACCAAGATGGTTTGGGTGAGTTTTATTTGGTTTCTGTGGAGTTTGAATGAAGTGTGTTTTATGAGTTAATGAGGCAATTAAGCCCTGTCAGTCTTCACTGACAGAGAGAAAGCTGAATTCTGAGTATGCAGTCTTATCTCTCTGTTTAATAAGGTTTAATAGGTGTGAGAATATTACTTTTCTAACATTTTAATGGTATCAATTGTGTATTTAGGAATCTGAAAAACTGAAAGTAAGTAGCATAGTAAGGGTTAGTGCTACACACTCATACCGTCATATACTGTATACCACAGTGAAATTTCAGGAAGCTATGAAGGTATAAAATATTACAAACTGCCCAAGCCTGATACACAGCTGTGTAAAGTGTGAATCTGGCTTAACTGGACTGTCAGAAATAGTTGGAGAATCACAATTCCCACATGCCACCATGCTGAGAAGAGTGGAGATGCTAATTTGATAACGGATGTGTATATGATGAAGTAGAAGGTAAAAGGGGGTAGGTGGAGACTCCAGAAAGGAAAATGCACATGAAAGCAGTCCGTCTTTCTCTCACAATGATGCTTTTGCCAAAGCCGCAACACAAACAGCATCCTCCTCTTGAAACTCATCATGCTTCATTTCCTCCCTTTCCTCCTCCTTCTCCCCTCTTAGTCACTTCCTCCTCCTGTTTTTTTCATAATCAATATCCATTTCCAGCTCACCCACCAGTGTCACCACCTCGCTTTATACATTCCCTTCATTCTTTAACCCAGCCTCTTTTCATCCTAATTGGCTCCTTTTACACAATCTTGAGTTGGAGAGAGGGATAAAGAGTCCATTAGTTTGCTCTTCTCTGACCTCACAGAAAAACAGTAGCATCACTGGTGCTCCTCTCCCACTGCTCATCTCCTCCATGCGCCACCTTTATGAGTCGTGACTGAGCTTCACTTTCTTCCGCTGAACCATCTGTAACAGGGCTTTCTTCTGTTCTACTTGGCTCAGGTTGTCAGGAAATCCCGAGCCCCCTGTGGAGGCTTCACATCCTCCTGTGTGACGTCATCCCGCCTGCTCAGGCGTCACGGCGTCACGCTGCTGCTGGCGTGGGCACATGTTGGGGGGGATACACGCAGAGGGGAACCACTTCACAGGCCTGTGCTCAGTCAGTGACATGTTCACAGTCGCACGCTTGATGCTGGCTCATTTCAGAGGCTGAGAGAAGAGAAGCAGGCATTCCCTTTGAAGCTGGCAGCTCTGCGACGAGGAAATCTGGGTTACAATGAGAAGGGTGGAGAACGGAAGATTCCCCAACACACAAAAGCGTGTGCATGTATTTCCTCTATAATAAGGAGCGCAGATGCCATCAAGTTAAAGCCCTCTTTATGCATCATCTCTCCTGTGGTGGGAAACCAATGGTGGATTAAATAGAAAGTGCATGAGAGAAAATCCCTGCAAGACTCAGCACTGCTAATGGTCTAATTGTCTTTGTGTTATGGTTTCTATTTTAAGCATTGCCAAATTAACTGGGATGCCCTGGAGCAAGATGCTGGGCCCCATAAGACCTCAATTCCTTCCACACTCCAATGTGTCCAGTTTTTCTGAGCTTAAGCACTACCTAGCCTTGAGGTTACTATATTGAGCTATGTTCCCAGACATCACACAAAGTGCCTCCCGTTTCAGTGAAACACCATGGGACCTTATAGAAAAATATATGTACGATAGTTAATGGCTAGAGACAAATAATTTGTGGATCATTTTTGCATAACAAAAATGGTCCGTTAAATTAGTAGAAAGCGGTTGACACAGAGTAAATCTAGGGTTTTCCCCTTTCCATTCCTGTTCCCCTTTCCATTTCTTTCTCCTCTTTCCTTCTCCACTTCTTCACTTAATCCTCAGATCAAAACAGTTTGCTGTGAGTTCAGGGGGTCAGAGCTCACAGATCTGCAAACTCAAACCCAACCCTTCAGTTCTGCCTCAGAGGGAACCTTTGAGGCCTGAGCGGGTCTTAGTTACTCACACGGAAATCAATACGGACATGGAGATTAGAGATGTGAGAAGGAAGGGCAGGAGCAGAAGAGTGTGGGCAATGTTTCCTCAGCTGTAAATCCTGCCTCCTTACAGAGGTGGAGGTATAGATAGCTATGATGTACACTCTCTCTTTAAGCCTCGTCTCTTTCCCTTACTGCTCCAGATCAAATGTTCTCCCCCTATAACGATGCAAAAAACAGTAATGATACTGTTCGCAGAATGGCTTTTCTCTTTTTGGATCTTAGACTAAAGAAAAAAAGAGCTACTTTTAACATCACTATCAGCCAGGCTGCCAGCAGTTGTGGTAGATCACCTTGTTCCTGTGCCAGTGTGCCGAGACAATCCAACCTAATTTGTGATATATTTATCTATTACTTTGCATGAATATTTTTGTTTCCCTCCTCTTTTCTCTCTCTGGAGAAGGCTCCTTCCTCTGCATTCTTATCCTGCGCTATTATCTCCAGTGATGGACTGGCTCTCCCACACACACTGCAACTCATTAAACCAGTGCTGTGGCCTTCCTGGTACTTCTCCCTCTCAGTGTGTTTGCCCCTCTCTTCCCTTCATTGCTTTTCCTTTGAAAAGGTCCTCCAGGACTCCAGGATTACCGAGGACTTGCTCGGCATGCATGTGCCTGGAAGAGAAGATGACGTTATCTACGGGAATGCTCTGACTGGCAGGGAGACTTCCCAGCTTTAGCATTTGTCTAACATTTGAATTTCGCAGCCTGACATTTGAGGAGGTAAAAGTCTTTGACCTGCCTGGTCGACAAAGACCTTGTAAAATGAGGCATAACCTACATGACATTAGCACCCGCTCACCTGATTATTGTTAAAAGGTCTAACTAATTTCTTACATCATTTTAGATAATTTACAACCAGGGAGATTACCAACAGCTGGAACTTGACTCATGATTAATAAGTCCTTACAAAATCCATCAAATCACATTGCAACTTTGTGATAGAGGAGTCACATATGGAGGACAGGCTCAACTTGTGAGAATCTTGCAGTTGTATGCCTCAGCCAACTATTATAGTTGCACTTGAATCCACGTCTTTGAAAACATGAATGCTTCACATACTTCTTCATCTTGGCAGCACAGAAGATCTCTACGGTCAGGACAGTTTCAAGGTGACACCCAAGATTAGTGTCACAAATTCAGCATCTGACCTAAAATACTGTGTTGAGTCATAGCCACAAAAGTGTTTCTGCTCCAAATTCTGATGTCACAGAGAAACTGACCTTTGATTTTGGATATATAATGCCATCACAACATTACTGTATCCTATTAGACAACTGAATAAAACATACATGGTAAAGTAAGTTTCTGTCACTTGTCTACTTGGTGCTATTCTTGACCTACATTACATTGAGTCCTTTATTTTGGAACCTGGTCAGGGCTGCAGAGTAAACGAGTGAGTCTGCCTCAAGGCTTTTTGTCTCATTTTCCTCAAACTTCATAGTCATGTGCCTTTTCAAACTTCACACAAAGTCCCCGCTTCTAGAATTATCAAGTTCCCAGAGCCCCGATGTTAACAACGTCTGCCTCCCAAAAGCCAAAGAGGAGAGGGCTGCCTGGCCTACTTTCACTTCTGCAGCCAAAAGACAAAAGACGAAGAGAAAGCAGATAACAGGAAAGAAACATTTCTAATCCTGAGCCACTGCAGGAGTGGGAATGAGTAGAAGAATGGCATTGAGACAAATGAAAAAAAAAACAGAACGTTGAAACATTATTAACAGTATGTGGATCAGAGCTTAATTACATTGGCTCTCAATCTAATCTGTACAGATGTAAAGTGTGTGGGTGCTGTGCAGTAGCTGCAGGAATAGTTTCTCCAGTGTGTGTGCCGGCCACGGTTCCCTAATTTCATTGCTTCCCCTGGACTTTAACAGGCTAATCCCTCCGGCGAGACGGACCGGGTGGCTCCACGCTATTAAAATCACACAGTACCACCACGCTCCCAATTAAACACTGACACCTTTGGGACCAGCTTAAATAAGTGTATTTTTTTATACACAAGAGAAGCCATTTTGAGGTGTATATGAGTAATGGCTGCAGCAAATGTTTGAAGAGGGATCTTGGCCTCACTAAAGGCAAGAGCTTCTTCCTTGCTCTTTAAATAAGCATCTATTTGAATGGAGTTTTATACATAGATTTAAAGGTGCAGTCAGAGATTCTTAGCCAGTGCACTTTTTTAAAAATCAAATTCAGCAATTTTCTCCTCATAGTCTGCCTGCTGTCGGTTCTTTGTGTGAGCTGAAAAGTCTAGTGTTCATACACGGCCACGGCTCTGTGGATGGAAAACAGACAAAAAGGACAGGAATGTCTGCAATCTCTTACCTTATAATGTCAACTACATACCAAGCCCTGGTTATAAATCCCTGCAGTAAGATGGTTACTAGACATTTCAAGAGTTCTGAGAGTTATTTTTCAATTGTCTTTCCAAAATCGAAAACACAAGAGTAACAGCATACGCAAAATACTCGACCATTTTTATCTGCTGTCATGTAGGCTGCAAATGTTATAATGCACAGTTCCAGTGGTCACAAAATGTTACATCAGAAGCCAAAGAGAATATCCATTAAGTATAACTTTGATATTACTGAACCTGGATCCTATTTTCCTACAAGTGACAAATGGAGACAACAACTTTTGAAAGTGGTCCACTTTAGAGTGAGACTGCTGCAGCTTGCAATGGGGAAACATGGTGCAGTTGAGCGCCATCAATGTACATCCACTAAAAGTGCCTATTTTTGCCACTGACAGGCTCCGATTGTTCTTGTAAGTGACAACATTATAGAAAGGAACCCTTCAGAGGACTCTTTGTTAATGAATAAAATCATTTTCGTTTAACCAGAAACAGTCCTGAAACTGGTATCATCAATCCCACCAGACTCCATTTAAATAAACACAAATTTTATCATTCTAAAACAAACTTAAGTCAAAATAGAAACAAGGCAAGACTCACAATAGTCATCTTGGGTCATCTCTCCTCTGTTCCAGCAATCACCAACCCTGGTTTGTTTGAAATTATCCTCTAATTCCACATTTATACCCCTTTGCCACCAAACTTAGAGCATGTACGCGGGTTTTTCAAACACCGGCGAACCCACTAAAAATAGGCTATAGACTAATTTCATATTGCCAGTAAAGCCAAGCTGTGTACATCGCACTGCTGCAGACAACTATAAATTTCTGTGTGTGTGTTTGGGTTGTTTTGGTATGTCACATTTGATGTACTGGCATACCACTAGACTACGGAGCTTTGTTTTCCAGGCTGTGAGACTCCTAAACTCCTCCTTCCACTCCAAAAGATTTAGCAGGATTTAAGGACACATTTTAATTTCATTTTTTAAAATTATATTTAAAAATGACTAATAGACCTACCTTGTACCTTGTACCAAATGTTTACTTACACATTATGTTCAGCAAGATAAGCTGCACACATTAACCATTAACCACTTTTAGGATTTTTGAATCCTAAATGCAATCATCAGAAGTATATAAAGGAACACACTACCGTCCCATTGCCACCACAAGAAGTTGTGAATCTGTGCTCGACACAGCTCAATGTGATGATGTTCTGTTGTCTGGTTTAGCCACTTGTTAGCATGTAAAAGCTTCTTTTGAGGGGGGATATTTAGAGACGGATTTTGTGTTGTTGAACAAAACGTGAAAGTCTTTTAAGCTTGTGTTAACCACAGACCTTATTTTTGGCACCTAACCAATAACCCATTGAAAAATTCAATTGAGACAATGGAACTGGAGGTGCTCAGTATGTAGTGTTACATAAAAAGTACTCAGTTGATGGCCTGCACATCCACTGAAATAGTGTTACGTTTTCTGAGGACGTTGGTTTGTCCTCAAAGCCTTTTTTTGGTGATGTTTAAAGTGAAAACACACAGTGTGAAAAATACAAAGCGTATGTGAGATTAACAGTCTGCTCTCTTGTACCTCTGTCTCAAATCAATGACCCATTGTTTCATATATTACTAATGAATTTAGAGTGGTGTCACTGCCCCTGTTACACTGTTAAGTGCATACAGTGTGTGTGGTGCTAGAATTGAAAGCCAGACGGGAAGAACAACAGTAACTAAAGAGAGCAAGGCTTAGCACCGTATTAGTTATGAAAACAGCATGTCCAACTTGTTGAAGAGGGCATGCTAGAGCTTGTAGAAACGCATCACCCCTACTTTGATCTTTTGGACTGACTGCCAGGGATGAAGTGATGGAGCACCACTGGACAGATGAAGGGATGAGGGGTGAGGGAGGTGATGGTCGGGGGGGGGGGTGGAGAAAACAAAACAAAAAAAGAGGCACGCTGCTGGCTGTTTAGTGCAGCACCTTTGCTCTGGGAGTGAGGGAGAGAAAAGAAGAGAATGGCGACACTCACCTCCTTGCTTACTCCTGTCAAGATAGATGGAGACCCTTCTGGCCAGACCTGCGAGCAGGGGAGGGAGCAAATGGAAGGGAAGGAGGAGGAGGAGGAGGGCAGGGAGGAAGGAGAGCGGGAACGCAACAAAGCAAGCAACACATTAGCAAGGACCCCCCCCTCTGCATGCAGACCCACATAATTGCACGCACACTTAAAAGTATGACTTCATGAGTGTACTTGACATGCATTCAAACAGAAGAGGGATGAACAAGGCTGCCATTTCCCAGCGTGCCACCTCCCAAATGACTAACAGTGATATGGTGGAATCAAAGAGCGAGAGAGGCTGGCAGAGAGGCATGAGCTGACTTGCTGCTTCTGCATTACAAACAGGAGCAGTGGAAGCTGCACACAGTCCCTAATCTCTATAAACACATATCTACTTATGAATGCAAAATCTGTAGGCAACCGGGCAAGATTTTGTATCTGAAGCGTTCTGCTGTCTGTTTCTGTAGTCAGAGTTGTATTGACCAATCCTGTTTGAGCAGGCTTTGGTTGCATGCAGGAGAGCACAAGAGGTGGACGCATATCGGCTATCCTCTGACAATGATTTAGCTTTTTATTAGATTAGATTAAAACCATTAAGCATTACTTATTCAATACACGCCTCAAATCCATCGTTAGTATTACTGGAACTGCATCCTTTCCTACCTCTCTGACAGACATCAATTCATCTCTATCCATATCTGCAAATCACACATAGTTCCTGGCACACATGGTGTCCCCCAAGGGTCTATACTTAATCTCCTCCTTTTCATTTTCTACAGCTACCCCCTCCGTCATGTTTTTATTCCATAGTTGACTCAATCAATTCTAATCTTTTTTTTTTTTCAATGTCTCTATTAACCTTATAAAACCTATGCAAATTGGTTGGATTTCTCTTAAAGTCATGGACAGAAGGCAATAAGCATCTTAAGAGGAAATAAACCAAAAATTAGTAAAAAGTACAAGAAAATTACCTGAAAATTAGTTTAAAAAATTAAAAAAACAGAGGAAAGTAATGTACGCCCCCAAAAACAAACAAGGAAATACTACTACTACTACTACTACTACTACTACTACTAATAATAATAATAATAACAACTATGTAACATAATTTTCAATACATCATAATTATGATTGGTAATTATGATATAATTTGTTATTTAAAATAATTTTCTAAATTAACTAATTTCTTGAAATTTGTGGGACATTTTTTAGAAAGTGCTTTTTGCCTTTTTTCTCCATGTCTGAAAGAATTCAAACCAAGGTTTAAATACTTTTGAAAGACGTCGCAATGCAGCACAAGAAAAATGATGTCTGGACAGGTTTTAAGGATAAAAGAATTGACCATTTCCTTTTAAATATACCACTGTCTATTCTAAAGCATCTTTGAGGACTCCGATATTGAGGTTCTATATATTCTTTTACTGCTTTTTTTATAAAGTCTACATTTACATGTCGTTATCTGTTGATCAAGATTAAATAGTTGACGAAATCTTTGCCTAGATATTTGTTATCCAGATACCTGCTGACTACAATGGAACTCTAAATATCTGCTTTTGCCCACAGAGGCCTGGCTATAAGTCGGATGATATCTGACCGAGGGCTGATGGGTCCTAGATTGCAGGCACCCAAACGTGCAGGACACAGAATCTCAAATCCCTTCAACACAGAGGATAGAGCAGGCAGGGTGAAGACACTGTGTATTTTTGTGCATTTGAATGAAAGTTTGAGCATGGTTGATAGTGAAAGGGACATACTTAAGTAATTTAACTGTGATGAAGGTGTGTATGATCAAATAAATCCATTAACCCTCTCAAAAGAAGTGACATGTGATTGCAAAATTTGTTGTTGTGGAGGTGTGCATTATCGGAAAACTGCTTGCTGCCTTGTTCAGCCTCTCTGGAGACGAGGGAAAAACACAAAACAATATCAAAGAACCAGCAAAGTAACAACAAGCCAGACAGACAGAGTCTACAGAGATGGCTCACTGATGAAAAACAGTACAAAAGCCTGTTATTGGACGATGGGGATGGGATGAGTGAGGACAGGTTGTGCAGGGACTGGTGTGTGTGAGTGAGAATGTGTGTGTGAGTGTGCCAGCATCTCCTTGAGAAACAGTCTTGTAGCAACAAGCTATAGAGGTAGAGCAGGTTTTTGGCAGCACAAAGACAGACTTGTGTAATATTTTATCGGGTTTTAAATTATTAATGCCTCTGAGGCAATGCTAAAAATCTAAAAATTTCAAAACACAAGCATATAATTATTGTACTCAATCTAGAAGATGTTCTAAGCAATGGTAATGTTTCTGAAGTGATTCCTGGGCCAGGAGGCAGGGTGTGTGTGTGTGTGTGTGTGAATACAGTAAAGAAAACTGTGTGTGTGTGTGTGTGTGTGTGTGAGAGAGAGAGAGAGAGAGAGAGAGAGAGATAGATAGACTGTTTTGTTGCCAAGTTTAAAAAAATATTTGAACACCAACAAGTTATAGCTGGTCTCTTCAGTAAAACTTTTCCAGGAAAGATGTCGGTGGAGTGGCTGTTTGTATTAAAATTGATGCCTCCGCTGTAGTCTGAATGCATAGGTGACAGAGCGTCTGTCACTAACGACACATCCAGGATAACACGCACACCATTAAATGTTAAAGTCTTAGTGAAAACAAGGCTGTGGCTCGCTGCGGGAGAGTCCTCCGCAGGGGAAGAGTCTCTCAGGGTGATTTGTGTTGTGAGAGTCAGACAGACAGTGATGCTAGTTAAGTGTGTCGCCTCTCTGCAGGTCCCCACAGAGCTCCGGTGACTCAGTGGCATTGTAATAATGGAGACACTATGTGCATGCAGTGTGCGGTCCACACCTCTGCACAGGTATCTAGTCAGCTGCTGAGTCACTCATCCTGACAGCTCTGCTCTCGCTGTTACCAATTAACTAAATATGTGTCTTATATATGTGTCTTCTATATATGAGATGTGCTGAATTTGTTTACATACACAATGCTGGCTTCACGTGTGCTCATGCTAAAACGCTGGGCTACAGGTCATTTAAAACATTTTTACAAAACAGACAAAAGTGTGGTAGTTAATTACTGCAACTGAATTCAGAGCAACACTAAATCATTACTACAGCTGTCACCGTTTCCTGAAAAATCTCCCTGACCCAGAGCTGACGACTGAGAAACGCCTGAGGCAGACAGATAGAGAGAGAGAGAGAGAGAGAGAGAGAGAGAGAGACAGAGAGAGAGAGGGAGAGGGAGAGAGGGAGAGGGGGAGAGAGGGAGGGTAACCTGGTACATCACAGAAATGTGTGGATGTCTCTGACAAACATGTCCTGTGGGTGTCAGGCCTACTTCAAATATTTGCAAATAACTCTGCCTCACAAATTATGGAAGTGTGTCAAAACTGAAGGTAAACATGGCAGCAAATCCACCAACACCCATGGTCCAAAATGATTTATGACAGTGATAATCAACTTACGGGTCGCAGACCAAATCTGGCCGTTGATAGGGTGCTGTGTGGCCCCCCAAACCATTTTCTAATTCACAATTAAAATAAATTGATTCACACTGGGAAATAGTTTTGTACTTTTAGTATACATGTGTGAGAAATGCCTTGAAATCCAAGAAATGTCCTAAAATTCTAGAAACGTCCTACAATCTGAGAAATGTCCTAAAATCCTAGAAATTTCCTAAAGTCCAAGAAATGCCCTAACATCCCAGAAATGCACTAAAAAAATCCTAGAAACATCCCAAAATACCAGAACGTTCTAAAAAAAATCCTTGGAATGTCCTAGAATTGTAGAAACGTCCTAAAATCCTAGAAATGTTCTAAAATCTTGGAAATGTCCAAAGGTACTAGAAAAGTTCTCAAATCTGAGAAATGTCCTTAAGTCGGAGAAACATCCTAAAATCGTAGAAATGTACTAAAATCTTGAAACATCTTTAAATCACAGAAATACCCTAACATCACAGAAATGTGTAAGCAGAGAATGATAAATGATCTACCATTTCTTTTTATTTATTTCGTGCTCTTAAATAAACTTTGGATGCAGACCTCCAACCACGTTAAACTTTCCTCCAGCTGTGTCAGATATGACAGATATATGATGGATATGGCACATAAAACAGGGTGAGACAGATGAGACTGACAGCTGCCTTTAAGTTAGAGTGACATTAGTTTTGACTGATGGAACTAAATTCAGACTCCTGACTCGCAGTCCGAAACCTCCAACCAACCTGGCAGAAACTATCTACAGCAATGTGGGAGAAGAGTTCAGCTCTGGTTCCACATTTCAATTCCATCAGGTCACATCAGTTATGATAAAAATACTGTGTGTACTATGTGTGACATACTGTCCTGGATTTAGTTTGGTGGTCTAGCCTGTGTGTGCTCACACATACTGACAAAGATCTGGTTCTTACCACCTGTGTGTGTATAAGACTGTGCTGTGCTGTTTTTGACAATTCTTCACATTACTTAAAATGTCCTTGTGCAATTTATGAATCAAAATGTGTTACTTTATTAAAAGCACACATCACATTGCTGTGAGTGAGCATAATATTTGATACTCTTACTGGGTTTGATGAGGCTGCTGATCTCTTCCAGTAACTTCATGGTGACTGTGCCATGATGTTTCATCTATTTAGTTTAAAACACCTATCTTTGACTAATGCACTTTAAAACTAATCTTTACTTTATGAAATTACATTTTTGTAGAGACTTCATAAAGCAATTAAAAGATTACCTATGTAACTTTTAAAAAGGAGGAAGAAAATTCTTCTTGCAAATGAAAAGTTGAAGTCATAAGCATGAAACTCACCATTTTTAAGTCAAAACACTTGTGGATTGGAGGGCTGGAGCTGGACTCGGTCTGTATTATTCTTAGTTTATGTTGAGCTAATGTGAGCAAACTTAACACCGCTGTCTAACTGAGCTCACTGACTCGATGACTCTTTTCTACTTGTGCTAATGTACGTCTAGCATGTACCAGAGATGAAACCAAGTCAGTGTTTTTTAAGTCCAAAGTAAGTCTGAAGACTTTGCACTCAAGTACAAAGTCGAGCCCAAAGTCAACATGGGCAATCACAAGTCACGTCCAAAGTCAAGACTGAAAAGCCCCGAGTCAAGTTCAAAGTCAACTGAGGCAAGCCCCAAGTCGAGTCCCAAGTCAAGACTGAATAGCCTTAAGTCAAGTCCAAAGTCAAGAGAGGAAAGTCCTAAGTTGAGTCCCAAGTCAAGTCCCAAGTCAGAACCCAAGGCAAGACTGTCAAGTTTCAAGTCAAAATTGAAAAGCCCCAAGTCAAGTGCAAAGTCCTGACTGAAAAGCCCCAAGTCAAGTCCAATGTCAAAAGAGTCAGTTCCAAGTCAGGACCCATGTCAAGACTGATAAGTCCCAAGTCAAGTCAAAAGTCAAGACTGACAAGCCTTAAGTGAATTCCCAAATCAGGACTGACAAACCCTAAGTAAAGTCCCAAGTCAAAACTGACAGGCCCCAAGTCAAGTCCAAAATCATGAGGGCCAAGTCCCAAGTCAAGTCCAAGGTCAGGACCCAAGCCATGACTGACAAGTCTCAATTAAAAACTGACAAGCACCAAGTCAAGACTGAAAAGCCCAAAGTCAAGAGAGGCAAGTCCCAAGTATAAACTCAAGCCAAGCCTGACAAGGCTCAAGTCAAGTATCCAAGTCAAATCAAAAATCATAAACTTCAACTTCCAAGTCTTCAATAATAAAATATTATATAATTTATTAGTAATATAATATTAATAGGTGTGCATGTGAGTGTGAAAGGTTGTTTGTCTATATGTGTCGGCCCTGCGATAGTCTGGCGACCTGTCCAGGGTGTACCCTGCCTTACTCCCAATGACAGCTGGGATTGGCTTCAGCCCCCCGCGACCCTTGCGAGGACAAGAGGTTGCAGAAAATGCATGAATGAATGAATAATATTAATAAAATATTATACAATTTTAACAGACAAAAATATATTAAAACGTTCAAAAACGAGGCGCCTGGTGGCTCAGTGGATAGAGCGGCGCCCCATGTACAGAGGCTATGTCCTCAGCGCCGCGGCTGAGGGCTCGAATCCGGCCTCGGCCCTTTGCTACATGTCTCCCCCTCTCTCTTTCCCCCTTTCACACTCACACTGTCCTGTCAATTAGAGGCAATAAAAGCCCCCAAAAATAAATCTATAATAAATCTTTAAAAAAAAAAAAGTTCAAAAACAAGGAATGAGTTTTAAATTTTACACTTATTTGTTGAATCAAATGTGTCTTCATCTGAAACTTTTTATCTGCATATTTTGCATATTGCGGTTCGTTTTTTGTTGATGACTGGGTAGTTTTTCTACGTGAATGAAATTATTTTGGTATCATTACTTCCAAGTCGCACTCAGTAGCATATTGGAAGTTCTTTATGGTTCTCTACTTCAGCTTGATTTGATGCTGTCAGATTGGTTCAAACAAAGTAGATTTGGGAAATTAAGTGGTGACTTGCTGGAAGTGAAAACCGTTAACATTAGTTAACTCAGGAAATGAACGGAAATGAATGGATTTGTTGCACAATTCTATAACAACTTTTTCATCTTCGGGGAAAGGTGGCAAGTACTTCTGAGTCAAAAGGTTTAAGCCCAAGTGAAGTCACAAGTCACTGATGTTGAAATCCAAGTACAGTTGCAAGTCCTTTTTTGATTTTGACAAGTCAAGTCTAAAGTCATTAAAGCAACAGAAGATAAAAATGGGATGTTAAAGTATTTTAGTCTTGTGCTTTACTTTACCACATAAAGTACCTCATCTTAGGGTTTTTGCCGCCCAAGAAAAAAATTAAATACCTTAATCACTCTTTGCAAACCTGGCTGCTCTGTAGGTGGGGAGGTGTGGAAGTATAACTGGGAGATGTTGACAGTTGGCAAGTTACTACAGGAGGTGCTGTGGGAGTATGGGTAGGTGGATGGGGGCAGATAGTAAAATAGAGCGTTGATCTTTACTGTGAGCGCTGCTGGTGGGCTGACCTCTGGTGGTGGGCAGCATGTCTGAAAGGCCCTGCCACGCTGTTACCATCTCTGGATTCTTCTGGTCGGCAAAGTTCTTCCAGATACGTAACGCTCCATCGTCTGCAGAAAGGGGAAGGGAGGGGATAAAGAGAGAAAGATACAGAGAAGGGAGTAAAAAGTGAGGGCCAGTAGAAAAACATGGATATTGGGAAGCAAAGGCTGAAGCCAGAAGCGACACATACCCAACACTCAAAGGATATTACTACATGGGCTTGGTACTGTTTTGGAAAACCCTTGACTGTAAACACAGTTCATTGCTGCATCTACAAATGCAAGGTCAGACTCTACCATGCAAGGTGAATGCCAGATATCAACAACTTCCAGGAACGCCACTATTTCTCTGGGCTCGGGCTCATCTGAGATGAGACTGACACAGGAAAAGTGCGCTGTCGTCTGAGGAGTCCACATTTCAAATAGTTTTTTTTGGAAATCATGGACTTCGTGTCCTCTCAGCTAAAGAGAAAAAAAACCATACAGAGTATTCCCAGCACAATGTTCAAAAGTCAGCATCTGTGATGTTATGGGGAGGTGTTAGTGTCAATGGAATCATCGATAACTTGACATCTGTAAAGGCACCATGAATGCTAAAACTGACATACAGGTTTTGGAGCAACATATGCTGTCATCCAGACAACCTCTTTTTCAGGGACATCCCTGCTCATCTTCCTTGAGGGTCCATGAACAGAGGGATGTTGCATGTTGTAAAGCCTGCTGACGGAAATTGTGATTTTTATTACTGGGCTTCATAAGTAAAACTGAATCGAATTCTGCACTAGGCTTTAGCGGTATCATAGTATTACTGTATACCAGGGTATTTAGAGATCCCGAAGGTATGTTTTTCAATACCATCAACGCCCCTCTTCCAATTAAACTAATTGCATGTTGTGCACAGCACGCACCACCAAAGCTCAGTCTCTGGTCTCTACTAGAGGAACAGGGAGCTGAGCTGAAAGAAACAGCGACACTTAGTGGTAGAGGGAGAAGTTAACTGACTGTAAATAGCGAGTGGCAAGCAGGCAGAGAGAGACCGTGGGTAATAACATGTTGTTTACAACTCTGTGAATTAAGGATTTATTTGGACCAAACTAGAGCTGGTGATTGTTGGAACAGTGAACATACTAACTGGATTACTAGTGAGAAACTCACCGTAACAAAGAATGTAACGGTCAGTTTTATTTTGTTGAAATTAAGCCTCATCAGTCTTCTGTGACTGAGAGAGAGTTAAATTTAAAAGGTTTATAGTTGTGTTTCTCTGTCTAAATAGGAGAACAGGTGTGAAAATATTACTTTTCTTTACATTTTGTGGGTTTCTATCATGTATTCATTTGTTTGAGAAGCTGAAAGTAAGTACGACACTCACCATTGGAGGGTGCAGGTGTACTGTGTACCCAAGTGTAATTTCAGGAAGGTATGAAGTATTACAAACAGCCCATGCCTGTTCTGCACGTGTAACAACAGTGTGGCTTCATAGTAAATTAGTGTGTGCTAGTGAGGAGTAAAGGCTGAGGCCAGAGGCAGCCGCAGCACACCTACCCAGCACTCATTTGTATTCTTAATGGATTTTTTGGAAGTGTGTGTTGAACTGTACAGGAGATTTGACAAAAACCTTGAAGACTTTTTCCAAACATGCAATGCGCAGCATGACTTGAAAATAAACACACACCTCTCAAAAAAATCAATAGAGAACGTAGAGCATCATCTTAAAAGGCTCTTTGCCTGAGAGCGTGTTGTCAGTGTGAAACAAAGTGAGGCAGGAGTCTCGAACCCTAAAAACCTGTCGGAACAGCGCAGCTAAAACACAGAGCTGAACATAAAACAAGTCCATGCACTCTTATGAGAGCGCTATTACATCCCATAAAGGGTTCCTCATGTTTTACATTCTGCGTTTCACCTTTTTAATGCTGTATATATTTCTATTATAACAAATGTCCTCCCTGATATCCTTCACAGTATGACAGATGGAAAACAGCTGAATGAGTGAACATTACATTTTGATGAGATAGAATCTAAATGTATTGTTCCTTGAGCTTTAACAGGTTTTTGGGGAGGTGTGCAATGAAAGACGGCATTCATTTTTTTTTTTAGTTTAATGTTGCACTGCTGAGACTAAACAAAATGAATGTGTGTTTCTGTGTGCCTGTTAATACAGCGCTGTTGTCTACTGTTCCTCTGGGTTATGAAGATAAAGCCACGGAGGGTAATTGCTTTGTTCTGTTGATGAATGATGATGAATACACATGATCACTCAGTGTGTGTGTGTGTGTTTGTGGGGGTAAGAGTCAAGTGTTTAAGGCTCGTTGCTGCTACAAATGAGTCTCATTGAGATTTGCACTGTGCTGGTGGGCGTTAACACTTAGCAGCTCACTCAAGGAAAATGTTACTAATTTCTTGAGTTTTTAATGTGTGTGGTGCTGTGAGTCTTGTGTGTGTGTGTGTTTCAAACCTGTTGCAGTGAGCAGTAATGAGCAGTCGTGTCCGTTCAGGTACTCCATGGCTGTGATGCGAGTGTAACGAGGGTTTCCATTGTAGAAGTAGTCCAGCCTCTCGCCCTTCTCCCAGTCCCAGAAACTAAAGCAAAAACACACATACATGCACACAACAGTCATTGGATTAGTTTTATATCTATCAAGTCTGTAACTGAAAAATATGCACAACACTTTTAAAGTGATAGTTCCATTTTTTTAAAAGTGGGGTTCTATGATGTACTTATCCATAGTCAGTGTATTACATAGAGTAGATGTCAATCGGTGCAACCCTAGTTCGGAGAAGCAAGCTGGAGTCACACACAGAAGCTAAGCAATGTACAGCTGTGGATAGACCTATTTTAGCCACCTAAAAAAAGTCCCACCTAAAAAATCAATAACAGTTTAAGCGTAGGCTATATTTTGAATATTTTCACTGTTTTACCTTTCTGTCAGACAGCAATTTCTGACGGGAAAATGAAGCTCTTATATTGTTCTCTTCAGAGCCAGACTCCATTGAGAAAAAGTGATTTTACGTTGCTGAACTCAGGAGCTGCTGATTTACAGCTGCTCCAATCAGTTACTTTATTTGTGTTGTGTGTGACTTTGGTGTTTAAAAGGGTTAGTTTGGATTCACCAAAGTCACACGATAACTCAAACTAACTAACCGATCAAGTCAGTGGTAGACCAGCAACTCCCATGTTCTGCGAGCTAAAATGACTGTTTTTATCAATGGAGCCTGTTGGCTTGGACGAGAGCATAAATGGGCTATGCCTAGATGGGACTGAAGCCATTCAGTGCGTTTACATGATGTTAGAAAATGTTGAATTATTGTGCCAGTCTGACTAAAACTGGATGTTAAAATACATGTAAACATGTTAGTCTGACTGAAGTTGTACTAAGTCAAATTTCTCAAAGTCGTACAAGTACACCTAGATAATACAGTTGGAGGTTGATTCACTCTTTTGTTTTTACGCCTCAGTTGGACCTGAACTGGACCAGGTGTTCTGCACATGCTCTGTAGTCCCTGCACTGGGTTTTCTACTCATAAGTCAAACAGTAAAACTTCACAGAAGAAACCAAGGAGAAAAAAAGAAAAGAAAAAAAAACAAAAAACAAGGTACCAAGTAGAGCTTTTAGTATAGGGATGCACAATATTGGATTTTTTGCTGCTATCCAATATGCTGATATATAACAACTCATTTTGCTGATAACCAAAACCAATAAAGCACTTTTTTACCCACCTAATTTTAGTGATTATCTCTCCTCTCGTGGAATTAACATCATATATTGCATACTTTTATTGCGATGTTCCACCAGCAGATGGAGACATAAAATTAAAATGCTTTTTTAACAAAAATACTTCAACTCGGGGTTGATGTTTAGTACTTGTTCACTTGTCAATAAAAATAAAAATATCGGTTTGTGATATCGGCAGAAATCATCATTTTGGCCGATTCTGATATTCAATTTAAAGCCAATACCTGCCGATACCGATGACTCGCCGATATTATTGTGCATCCCAAGTGAACTACATATGAAATGCACAGCAACGAAAATGTATACAAGTTTTCACCGTTCCACATACAACCCGTTTGCGGCTTGCTAAATTTTTTGGTATGTAACATAATAGATCAATCAGAAGAAGGTCCTACCGTGGTGAAGTTGCACATACTGCCGTCAATTAATGGATTTTCCCCCGGTGCTTGTATACTGGGACAGGGACAGTAGTCCAATTAAATGTCCTAATTGAGCTCCACTCCACTCCACCGTAGCTCCACTTAACTGTACATGTAAACTTACTGAGTGACAGCTTTGGGCTGTCTGATAGAAAGATAAAGCAGTGAAAATATTCTGAATATGGTGTACACTTAAACTGAAAGTGTTTTTTTTTTTTTAAGGAGAACTTTTTCTGATGACTAAAATACATTTTGTTGCTGACCCTCTTCCACAGCAGCACATTGCTTAGCTTCTGTGTCAGACTCCAGCCTGCTTCTCCAAACTGAACACATGCTGACCGTCATCTATTGTATGTTATACACTGACTATGGATAAGTACCCATACAACCCTCTTAAAAAAAGTCTGGACTATCCCCTTTAAGCTGATTTGCTCTTTCACTGTGTGTGTTCAGTCTCTGACCAGATGCTGTCCTTGTCAGCCACAGCGATGCACGTGTTGAAGGGGTGGAATTTCACAACAGATGGTACTCCAGGGTTGCGGTTGATGAATATTTGATCATCGAGACGGGAAACACCTGTAATGTGGGGCACAAGCCAGAATGGGAACAAGCGTAAAAGTAAGAGTATTTATGGGAAGTGGAAAATCACAGGTTTGATTCCTGCTGCATCCAATATGTACAGTGAGAGTCACTGGAAAAAAAGATCAACAAATTCATCTTTTCTACTGCTTTGAGGTTGGTATGTACTGGATGAGAACTGCAGGTATTGCTTCCAGGAAATAGCCACAACTTTACACTCTGACTCAAACACTGAAAAAGCTCTCATCACCTCCAACTTACTCTGCTTCTGTATATTACCAAGCTATCTGCCCCTGGACCATTTCTACCTACTAAAGATGTCAATATTTAAATATATTTTTAGTTTCTTTTTTTTTTTTTTTTTTTTTTTTTAAAAAAAGGCCTCAGTAATTTCCTCAGTCAGCTGGGCGCTGTAGTTTTTAGCACATAAATTGGACAATTGAAGCTGCGGATTGAGATATTTATTGTGCTGGTGAGTACTTCAGGCAGCAGGACAGTGTATATGGGACTAAGTCAGGTTTAACAACAGTGCCCATAATGATGGTAATGAAGGAGCATGTTGCCTGATGCAATGGTGACGCTCACTAATGTGACTGATGTGTGTTAGTGCACTAAGGTAACTAACTTTTATTACCTTGTTAGATTCCAACACTGCTCACCACTGAAATGTATCCACTGCATGGTGTCCTTAAATATTCAATTAGTACATAAGTGAGACTTAAAGTGACTGTAATCTTTATTAATGAATGTCTTTTAAATGTGGAGAAGTGAATGAGTGAATAGGGGAGTGACAGATGCCAGCCACAGTGTGGATGTGTATGTGTGTGCTTACTTCTGATAGATATTAAAAAAAATATATATATCAAATTCTTGTAAATTAAGCACGCTCTGAGTGTTTGTTGTTAGAAGATGTATTCTGTAATTAGGATGAAACTTTGATGAGGCCAGTGGGGAAACAGAGTATCTGTAGCTGCAAATAGGACAGAACAGAACAGAGAGAAAACAGGACAGAAATAAATAGCAACTAGGCCTTTATTACAGAATCTAAAACTAGAACATGCTGGAATGAATGAGTCAGTGCATGAAAAAGAAAGTATTACAGCCCTACTCGTGTACAAAGGAACAATAGCTGGCCTTGAGGCAAAGCAAGAAAAACAAGTGAAACATATGGCCGTCTATGGAAGGAGAGAAAAGTCTGGTAGTGCACCCCCTTGGCTGATTTCAATGGAGTATAACACAGTGCCAATGCACAAATGCAGCTGAGAAGTTCACCGCCTCACCATATGTTGTCATGGCAACAAAACATGTCGGCTCATAAACCTGTCCTTGGCTACCTGAGCGCACTCTCGAGAGCGCCATGATGAGATGGAAAAGAATGAGGAAAAATCCATCATGTATTCATCGCAGATGCGGCTAGAAAACATGTAGTCGGAGGGAAAAGTAGATACGAGGAGGCCTTCGGTTAAAAGATGAGCGGGATCATTGTCATTGATTTGCTTTTGTTTGTGCTGTTTGACGGCACATTTGATACGTAGCTACTGTAAAAAATCTGAAACCACCCCGAGGACTTCAGAAGTGCCTGATGATGAGTGAACATTTTGCATCACAGAGAAAAGAAAAACAAGTGAAATCGGGTTTACAAGCCAAAATATTTCTTTAGCACATGTTGTCTTCTCTTATTTCTAGCTCTCCTGCCTCCGTTTTGCCTCCTCCATCCTCCTCTCCCTCCATCCCACTCTCCCTCCTCCTCCTCTCATCTTGTTTTTCTCTGGAGGAAACAGACTGAATGAGGGCAACCCTACTACTTCTCTCTCTCTTTCAAAAACTCGGAGTATAGAGGGGAATTCAATGATTTAGCGAGCAGTCAGAAAGACAGGGTGTGCGGGAGTGAGCCTCAGCTCTGATGCCAATCCACTCTTGACTCTATATGTGTGTGTGTGTGTGTGTGTGTGTGTGTGGATGGGGCTACCAATGACGTTGGGAGTGTTAGCTATTCTGTTTGAGAAAGCTCTGACTTCACTCGGGGAGCCTGTGTGTATGGGCTCTATGATGTGTGGGTTTGTGTGTGTGAGTTCGAGTGTGTGCGCGAGGGGAGTCCTGTGACTCATAAGGGGGTTGTTTCTGACTATGGATTGGTTTCAATCAATCTTCTTTCATCACTGAAGATCATCTGTGCACTTGCTCACATGTCTGAAACAAAGCTGCTCGATCTGTAGCCCATCTCAGTCTGTTCTTTTTTTGGACAGTCTGGATTCCACTCAGATTTTGCCCTCATCGAGGTTAAAAAATAAGTTATTAATAAAATATCAGTGCTTATGCTGTGATCTCAGTGCTGCATTTGACACTGCTGGTCCGAGTGATAATCTTATTATCACTCGGACTGAATCTCTTTCATGTCCATCAGTTAGTGGATCAACCTGGCATATGACGTGCCTCAAAGTTTGATTCTAGGACCTCTAACTGTTGACAAAAAAAATTCACTTTGCAACACACATTGCTAAATAAAGAAATGTGGTTGGGCCACCATTGCCTGAAGTTCAAAAAATAAAACATAGAATAAATGTTTAGGACTGTATAAAATGTTTTTATCTTCCTTCAAAGCTTGTCATCATCAGGCCCTCTAAAATAAAAAACAAAACAAAAAAAAGAACAAAATCCTTATTTTGAATAAGAATGAGTTTGTGTTTTTACAATAACAGTGTTAGAGCTCAAAGTAGATTTTCTTTTTTTAAATCATAAAAATGGAATTTAAGATTGCTCTTAGACAGCCCTGTTAACAGAGATGTATGCCTCCCTTTGTGTGATGCAACAAAGTTGAGTTTTTTTTTAACAAGATTTACAAGGCAGTTAAGCTAGTCTTGGTTATCGTTGAATTTTTCAATGAAAAAAATCAACCTGGCATGTGGCAAGCCACTTGTTCAAGTTTTTGCCTATTTCATTATTTGTTATTTTATTTTCTCATGCTTATCTGACTTTGTCATTTGTAATTTTGATGCTCTGTGCACATGTGGATCATTTTGATTTGCCTTTTTATGTATGAAATGTGCTCATTAAATTGACCCCCCTTGACTTTAATCAGATATGACACGTAATGTAAATGTGATAAAAGCCTGGGATGACATATTGATGATCGACTTAATCTAAATTCAAGTAATTAGGTAGCATACTGTATGTGTAGACTAACTCTGCTTTTGAAGGTGCAGTGTGAACGATTGAGTGACATCTAGTGGTCAGGTTGCAGATTGCAACTAACTAAATATCTCTCCACTCACCCCTCCATGTAAAAGCACAAATGGCCCTCTCTAAAGCCAGTGTTTGATTTGTCCATTTTCGGCTACCGTAGAAACATGACGGTGCAGCGTGGTGGACTCCATGATCAAAAACACAGTCCTTTAAACTAATGAAAGCATAGTTATGAATATTATATACCATTTCTGCCAATAGATTCTGCTTAATCCTACACATTACAGTCCAAGGTTCCTTTAACTGGTATATAGGTACGACTCTTCCTGCCAGACAGAAATATTAAATATAAATGGCTCTGTGTTTGCAAGAGTTCCAGCTTGATTTTCATATCCGTCTTTTGTCGATTTCTTGGTGTAAAATTTCTAAATACTTTTAGAATAATACTAAATATAACTTCAGTCTACTATTTCTATAACAATGTGGGGGAAACAATGACTGTAAAGATGATTAATATCTGCCTAAATGATGTCTATTTGTGGCTTTATTATAACAAGCAGATGGTATTCCTAAAATAATGTGCATATGCATAATTATCTGTGAGAGTGTGTGTCACTAACCCCTTTGTGTGATGCTTCGACTCTGCCTTCTGACGCGAGTGTTTCTCAGGAACCTCCACTGCCGCTCCATCCTTACCTGGCTCTCCAGGTCATGCTCCTCTGGGATCTGAAAGAGAGATATTCCCTGGATTACTCCATATGGAACTTCTTGAGGAAAGATTGTACTTGTATGGTTCAAATAAAATGCACACTAAGTGAAAATACAGAAATAAGGATGTACAAGACATTAACTGTTTCTGGATGGGTCAAGTAACCCTCCCTGAAACATCGTCTCCAAACATGATGTTAATTTAGAAAATTAAGAGAACATTGAAATGTCTGAGTAAATGCCAGAGGCTGAAGCCAATGGACATTTGAGGTGCACACATTGTTTAAATGTACTCCATGGACAAATACATAAAAGTTTTTCAGTTGCTGCAGCAAATATGGCAGATACCCAGACCCTTTTGATGTTGCTCCTCTCCTCATTTTCCTGTCATTCAGTCCAGATTTCCCCCTACAGAGCTCTCAACCCTTTCTCTCAATCTCTCTCTTCCTTCTCTACTGCGAGAGCCAGAACTCTTCTCTGGATAAGTAGTGCTCATCACTGGGGGGTCTCTCACCTATCCTCCCAAAAATCAAGTGAATTTCTGTACATAAATTTCTTGTAGTGGGGGTTAAGAACAGTGTGTGATGAGGAATAAAGTGGAAGTAAAAGAGCTTAATTGCAAAATGTAAGAAAGATAAAAAGAAAATGAAAAACAAACTAGAATTACTGCCTTGTGGTTGTATGCCTTCACAAACCAGTCAAGCTGCAGTTATAGTTTACATCCATGTCTGTAAAAACATGGATACTTCACACATATCTTCCCCCCAGCAGCACAGAAGATCTCTACAATTAGCAGGGTTTACAAATTAGTATCAACAAGTCAGTATCTTACCAAATGTTCCCCCCTCTCTTCCTGAGATATGACATCGTAAAATTACCAGAAAAGAACATTATGATGTCGCAGTGAAGCTGACCTTTGACCTTCTGAATACATGATATCATTTCTCCTATTAACAGTTAATCCTTTAGTAAAAGTGAAGGTTTTTGCGAAATTTGAAGAAATTTTCTCAAGGTGTTTTTGAGATATCCTATTCAAAAACACCTTGTAACATTTTAACAAGAATGAGACGGACACAAGGTCACAGGGACCTTGACCTTTGACCACCAAATTCTAATCATTTCATCCTTGAGTAAAAGTGGATGTTTGTTCCAAATTTTAAGAAATTCCCTTTGTGTTTTTGTGACATCGTATTCAAAAGAATGAGACAGAAGAGGTCCCAGTGAGCTTGACCTTTGACTATCAAAATCTAATCACTTCATTGTTGAGTCCGAGTGGACGTTTGTGCCAAATTTGTTGAAATTCCTTTAAGGTGTTCTTGAGATATCAGGACATACATACCCAATCCGAAAACCTACTGCCTTAGTATAAAAACCTGACAGATTGTTTATTAGCCATACCACCAGGCTGATAGAATTTGTTTTCAGTACAGTATGTTTTTCTCTGCATGAATACATAAATGGACAGCAGACAATCATTGTAATGCATATCAGTGGTTTGTGAGGAGGGAGCCAAAGTGGGAGGTTCAGAGAAATCTGATAGCTGAGGGGGAAAAAAGCTGTTTGTGAAGCGTTTAGTCTTATTGGACAGTGACCTGACCCCGAGAGAACGAGCTGAAAGAGGTGATGATCAGGATGTGAGGGGTCAGAGATGATCTTTGCCCAAAGATGTTAATTCGTGACCTTTAAAGGTCTTTATGCTAAGCTAGGCTAACTACATCTGAGCTCCAGATCAATGCTAAATATGCAGGCACAAATTGATATTGATCTTCTAAATTCATTCTCGGAGAGAAAGCATGTTAGGGTATTTCTCAAAATATTGAAGTATTCCTTTAAGTCTTGGACCCTGGTTGTCAGAGCACAGGTCACAGTATGTTCTCAGACTGCACCATTGGGCTCATGGGGTCCCATTCACTTATATATGTGCAGAAATATTCTTACTATACGCACAAAATAAATGCACATGTTGGGTAATCGTTATTTGCAATCAGAAAAATGCCACACCCTCATTCCCTTATATAAGAACATACTTCCTAGCCCGATCTTTAATCTCTTGAATGTCCCTGGACATGTTTAAACTTAAACCTGACAGGATATCTGGGGGAGCGCTATTCCAGAGAATTTCCATACGCTATATAAATAATGGATACAGCTATTGTGACATCACCCATTGGTTTGTGGACGTTTTGAAGCCTCATGTTTGGCATTTTGAACATTGCCATCTTTGTTTTTTGGAGCCAGAAGAGACCATATTTAGGCTAGGCTAGGGTGGAGCTGTGGAGGTGCAAGAGAGCCACCCTCAAGTGAACATTCGATGAATTGCCGTTTTGGGCATTTTGATTGTGGCTTCATTTTTCAGCCATGGAGGTTGATGTTTGGGAATTACATAGCTGCAGCGAAACTTGTCTTGCCAACTGAAATTGACTGGGACACTCAGGTTTCAGAGCTGAATATTTTAATTGTGAAAATATGTGCCTGCTGTAATTAATGGGTGTGTTTTCATTTTCTATGACAGCCAGACCATTGTTTATGTGTTCTTGTGATGTGAGGCAGTTCTGAATTTGTTTACAGATTTTGAACGAAACATAGACTGTATAAATACTGGAAGTAGCTACTGTGATGTCATCCACTGGTTTTGAATCATGGAGTTTGGCATTTTAGCCATGACCATCTTCATTTTTTGGAGCCAGAAGTGACCATATTTGGATGAGAAGTTGGAGCTGTGAAGGAGCAAGGGCTGGATCTGACGCACAGACTGTGTTGGTACCTTGCAGACAGCCTGCCACTCCAGCGGCCCCACCCGTAAACAGGTGAAACCTTGGCCCTTTGTAAAATGTAAATGGGTGAGATATGTGCAAATTAACCATGTGCACTGTTTAAAATTAGCTATGAATACCAAAACTGTTTTTGTATCAGGCTGTAAACATGTTTATTTCTTCAGTAAATTTGGGCATTTTAACATAGGGGTCTATGGGGATTGACTCTGTTTTGGAGCCAGCCTCTAGTGGCCATAAGAGGAACTGCAGTTTTTGGCACTCCTGAGTTGGCTTCATTTTTCAGCCTTGTAGGTTGCCGCTTGGAACATAGACAGATCAGAATATATTAATGAATCCAACATTTGCGCGTAAAATATTCCAATGCATGTTTTAAGCACACATTTGTGTGCATGCACTGTTTGTGAATAAAGCCCATTGATAAAAAAAAAAAAAAAATCCTTGCCAATATGTCTCATAACACTACAGGGCTGATTACTTTCCCAACTACAATACTAAGTGAGGCTCATTTTGTATAGTTCACTTTATGCAGTCACATCTGATCCCATCTGTTGAACAGAGGGACAATATGAGAAATATTAACTTTATTAAGTCTTATGTAACAAAATGCCCCCAAAGATTTGGTCCCGGCTTTATTTTAATGACTCCCCTTGTAACATGACATTCAATATGCAGAATGTAATATAAGTTGATTTATGTCATTTTTCACTTTAAAATATTAAAATCATAAATTAAAAACTTCGGCTTTTCTATTATTATGCATATTTAATAGACTGATACATAAACAACAGAGTGTAAACAACAGAGAGAACCTGTAATTGTGTGTGTGTGTGTGTGTGTGTGTGTCTTTAAACAGTGGTTGCCCGTGTGTGCTTATTAAGCACATTTCTACAGCGAGGCCTCCCACACCCACTGAATGCTAAACAGTCTGACACACACACACACACACACACACACACACACACACACACACACACACACACACACACACACACACACACACACACACACACACACAGCTACAGTGCCATGTGACTCTACTACTACTGTGTGTAATCAATATTCCTCACTCTGCATTTGTTGCCTACAGGGAAACAACACACATTTAGCACCTCTGAGTGCAGATTGTGAATAAATCCATGTGTGTATGAGATGTTGTATGTACAGTGTGTTTCTGTGAGTGTGCAGTCACGTCAGGTTTATCTGCATATCATATCCACTGTCTATATTTATGCTTCCTGACCGAGTCTGAGAGGAGGCAGATTTAGCAGTTAGGCTGTGGTTGATGTATTCCCATAGCTCAGAGACAAGAGAGAGTGTGTGTGTGTGTGTGTGTGTGCAAGGTAAGAGCCAGCTGATACTGTGGTTCCCGGGGTTGTGGTCCTGCACTGTGTCAGCTGCTAATGTAACGTATAATGAGACCCTGAGGTAAAAAAAGAAAAGGAAAAAAAGTATGTGTTAAAAGAGAGAGACTCTTGCATATATTCTCCACAGAGCTCTAGACATTGTGGACATACATAAAAATTCCTAGTACACTACAAAGTATGTGGACACTCAAACTTTACATGTGATTGCTGAATTTTTTCCAAAAAAATGTTTAACGCAAGTGGTTGCAACAGCTGTATCAGACTCAACTTTTCGTCTTTGGGTATGTATGGAGCCCTTCTGGGGTCACATGCTAGAATAAAAACCTTTGACTCAGGGTTTGTCCATGAAAAAAACAATGCCATACTTATAATAAATACCAAATATGAATTTATTTTGGTATTGTTAGAAAGACAAAGTTCTTGTCTTTCATTCAAACCATTTCTGTTAGACATGAACTCTATAAATAAAACAGGCAAGGTCTTCCAAATGTGATACTTAAGCATTGTAAAAGCCTATCAACGCCAGCTACAATGGAAGATGTAGTTCCGTGCTTGAGAGATGAGATGTTGATAATTTGTTTTCACAAAAATTGATTTGCTCCATAAGTAAAAACTGGTGTTTAAAGATCCCATTTTCCCAAAGACTGCAATAGTTTACATGAGGGCAGAATTAAAAATGCTGTCAAAAATCAGTTTTTGAGATAACATTCTGAAATGTTACACATTTAATTTACCACGACAGCAAAAATTTGTTATTTTTTTCATGAACCTTGAAGATTTATCTAGCAAGAATTTGCAAGTATATGTTTACAGCACCGTTTACAGTCAAATTATTTATGCACTGTAGGCTCAATTTTTTTGATAAATCAAAAATCTGTGTAGATAATTTGCATGGGACAGTCTGAAGATGGCCTGTATCAAGTCTGGTGGAAGGAGATGGGTTGAATTAGTTTATAGTTTTTGATTTAAAACACAGTAATGAATTTCATAATCTGTCATCATAATAATAATCTTCATTTTTTAGCATTTAACAACATCCCTCTTTATTCTTCTCATGTTAAACATTTTTCAATTTTCTGATAATGTCTAACGTCTTTAAATCAGGGCTGTGTAGGTAAAATATAACCCAAAAATGTGATTTGAGGTGACAAGCTAACATAAAATATACATAAATACAGCTAGACTGATTAAGTTATTACATTATATTATAATAATTTTAGTTAATTGCCAAAATATCAATCATATCAATGTGTGTTTTGATTTGAGCCAGAAAATAAGTTTTTCTGTTTTGTTTAGTTTTTTTACATTTTCAAAGAATCGAGTTGGGGTGTTGTTTATTCATTTCACCCATATCCTCCTCCTGCTGATGTAACACTGTGTTCACACCGGAGACCGTAAATAAAGAGGGATGATGCGTCTCCACTTCCTCCTTCTGAACCAACGAGGTCTAGCCACGGCTGCAGACACGCTGTGTTTAGGCTTAGGGAAAGATGCCTGGGTCTTATACATATTGTCTTATAGTAAAGTGTGTGCGACGTGTACTGAAGTAAACAGACTGCAAGTCTGCATCTAGCCCCTTCAGAGCTCTCTCAGATCAGCACACTGGTCTCCTAACTGTCCCCATAATAACTAGTAAATCTGGTGAGGGTGCGTTCAGTTATTATGGTCCTAGTCTCCGGAACGAAGTCCCTTATGATATAACATGTACACCTAACTGTATTGTCTTTTAAAAGCAAGCTTAAGACCTTCCTGTTCACTCAGGCCTATGATTAATGAATGCTTTAACCTCTCTGTCTGTCTCTCGTTCCTTCCATCTCTCTCTAGGCGGGTTTACGTTAACCCTTAAATTGCTCAAATTAAAACTGCAAACGTAAAATACGTCTAATGGAAACGTCAATTTAGAAAAAACATTTCATCTCAAAATGTTTTTACTCCTGCATGAGGTGGTATTTCAGGCGATTTGAAAAAGTCATGTTTTGCAACACTGCAATGGAAACACTTTTTTGTCTTTTCTAGGTCACATGGTGCGCTTGCCAGTAGAAACCGACTCCCTCTGGCATGATGCAGCAGGCGCTACAAGAGGAAATGTAGTGTGGTACGGAAAGTTTTGTTTTCAGAAATGTTTTGGGAAATGCTGATTTGTTTTCTGAGATGTTTTGTCTTGGGGATGTTTTGTTTTCTCAATTGTTTTTGGGGGCCGGGGGATTGTGTTTTGTTTTCTGAGTTCTTTTGTTTTGGGGAAATTTTTTGATTTCTGAAATCTTTTTTTGGGGGGTGTTGGTGGATTGATGTAGTGTGTTGACCCTCAGGGCCACCGTACTTTAGAAACAAATATGATTGGCTCTCGCCTATTTGACCCTTGTATTGAACCGGAATAAATTTGCATGGACAGAGGTGTCCACATATTTTTGGTCAACTGTGTTACGAACCACTGCTCTTGCTCTCTTACTTAAATATGAACCTGTGGCTGTGGACATCTTTCTCTTTAATCACAGACCTTCACTCTCACATGCAGTCCTCACTGTCCTTGCTCCTCACACACCCCTAGAGATACACTTTCTCTCTCTCTCTCTCTCTCTCTCTCTCTCACACACACACACACACACACACACACACACACACACACACACACACACACACACACACACACACAGATTTTGCTCCCCTGCTGCTGACACAGTGATATGATAACCTGTGTGCAGACTTTGAGGCGTACTCACATACACACTGAGCTTTGTAATGGAGTGGAGTTTTATGGCAGCACTCAAAATTTTGCCAATGCAGCATTCTGATTCACGCTACGGCAAAAAACCCCTCTCCTCCTCCTCCTCCTGCTCTTCACTCACTCTTCCCCTCCAATTCTCTCTCTGCTCTTCATCACCTTTTGTTGCCACTTTGGCTCCATCTTTCTCTCCTCTTGTCTGCTCTTTATGAAATTTTGCTTCACTTTCAACACCTCACTTTTTCCTCTCCTCCTGCCTCTGTCTGCCTTGCGATGGATTCTCTCTCTTTCAAATATGTTATTATAATCATCGTTACTTTTTCTTTGCCGTGCGCTCCTCCATCTCGACTCCTCTTCTTGCCGCAAATGTCTTTGTGCGTAAATATTTTATTTTACTAAAATCAACTTTTCTCTCAGCCACTTTGTCTCTCATGCACTCTTGAATACTTTTCTTACTTATTTTTCTTCCTCCACTCCCAACACTTTCTGCTCTCCTCTGTTTGACCCTCGCGTTTGACTCTTTTTTAAAAATAATTCTCTCCTTCTCTGTTTAACCTCAACAAAACCTTTTTATTTTACTTCATATTTTTACAGAGAGGATAGCATGTTGATTATTTAACCCTGTGAAACCTGGATTGTGCTTGTGCTGCAATTCAGACACCTTTTACGAATTATCTAACCCTTTATTGGTTTGATTAAAAAAAAACACATGGGAAAAAAGGCAATGACCCACCTGGCAAGAAAGAAAAGAAATAAGTAGAAGTTGACAAAAAACTGACCTGAAAATGATTTGATTTTATTAAATTAAAAGAGAAAGATGTCCAGAAAACTATTATTTTTTAAATAAATACATAAATAACATATACGCATTACAAATTTCTGAAAATTTTCAGGTCATTTACTTGATTGATTGATTGATTGATTTCTACTCTCTGTTGCCCATTTTCAAGTAATTTTCTTGGAACTTTTTCCCCCCTTTATTTAATTATTTTTTGCTATTTTTTGGGCCATGTCCTATTATGTTCCTTATTGCCTTCTCCCCATGTTTTTGAAAGAAATCAAACCAAGTTGCTCAGTTTTCAAAGGGTTAAACACATAGTAGCCTGCTTTCAGCTTGCCATCAAAAATTCGGCACCGACTACTGTGTGGGGTTAACAGCTTCTTTTAATCTTGAATTTCACTCGGGAGGATGTTAAGTTATGGAGCTCAATTATTCAGTAAAGCCATCTTGTGCTAGCAGCAGGTAGTTTCTCACACTGTGATTGGTCCCTGGCCTGCTGTTTTCCATTGGACTCCATTACTCTCTAAAAGATGTTCAGTAGCACAGTTCGTGTACTCGGATGGCTCCGTCACTCCTGAAGCCGTTGTTAAATGCATGACAAATGTGCACCTGTGACACCGTTCCATATAAATATTTATGTGAAATCTGAAATTACCTGTCCGCTTTGTTGCCTAGCAACCACTCCAGGCTGCTGTTCAAGAACAAGACTAGAATCAAGAAGGAGTCAAAATAAAATATTGTTTTAGAATTGTTGATTAAGGAAAATTTGATTTGCTCTTTTACTTTTAATTCAATATTGTGTAAAAATATCTGCATTTTATTATAGTAGTAACTCATCTAAAATGTTGCTTTACAGAGTGAAAGGGCAGCCAGAAGTGGACCATATGTGGACAAGAGGTTGGAGCCATGGAGGTGCGGGAGCTGGATCTGACTCACAGAATGGCGACGCCTCACACACAACCTGTTGGGGTCAAAGTCGTAATGCTCCAGCGTGTAGGATTTAGGGGGATGTACTGCTAGAAATGGAACCAGGTCTGTTTGTTTTGCAGAGGGCACTTCTGTGGATAATTAGGCTCACGGTAAAAACTGATCATGTGGATCAAAAAAAGGTGAGCACACAATAGCATACAGTGGGCGAGCTGCCCGTCAGTGTCTGAGATACAGTCAGTATATTTACATGATGACAACAAAAGTGGAATTATTGCGTTAGTCCAACTAAATCTGGACTTTCAAAATACACGTAACCATGTTAGTCCGACTGAAATCAGACTATACTGACTTTCTCAAAATCAGACTGAACATATTTACATATTTGTATGAACGATCTAAGCGGCTAACTAACATTATCTCCAGCAGGTAGCAAACAGCCCGGTTTTATACATCAAAGTACTTCCATAAAAAATGAACCGGCACTGTGGGATGTGAGGACTGTAAAAAGGGCTGATTGATTGGAAAGAAAAGAAAGACGCTACCTTCATGACAGGCTGAGCGAAATACTTGGCGCTCCAATCGCAAAGCCCCGTCTGGAGGGCGGGACAGATGTAGTTCCTGTGACCACCTGGCTCGTCACCATCCTCAGCTGCCTGTACATACACACACACACACACACACACACACACACACACACACACACACACACACAAAATGTTAGCGGTACAAAAAGCCGAAGACAACAACCCTGCAGCTGCTACTTGCTAGTTAATTTTACCCACAATGCCTGAGTTACACACAAAGATCCAAGCACAAGGGTGATCCTCTACCTGCTCAGGTCCTTTGTCAAACATCTTGCGGGTGCGGGGGAACTGGTGGGAGTGGGGCGCCTGTCCTCCCAGTGTGGGGGTGTAGGGAGGCCGTGTGGCCGGCTGCTCTCTGGCGGGAGGTTTGGGCACCTCGTTAGTCAGACTGGAGCTGCTGGTGCTGGGCATGGGAGGAGAGCCGCTGGAGGGACACGGACATCAACATGAGGACAAGTAGCAGAACTTACCCGCCTTTTCATTCCCTTTGTGTCAACAGAAACAAGTAAGAAAACCCAGTTCATTTTAAATCTTTTATTCGTCATATGTCATTTAATATTTAGACATATCCGGGATTTAGTGTGATCATTTTATCATTACTTTTTGATGTTTGTCTTTTTTTTTTTTTTTTTTTTTACAGCTCCCTGTACCAAAGACTAGTGTCAAGAGCGCTCACCCCGCTGCAAAACTTCACTGCGCAGTATGACAGTTCCCCAAAAGCAAAGCTTTTAAACCTGGTCGCCCCCTGGTGTCTTACTACAGTATGGGTCATAAAGCCCACCCCTCCAAGTTAGTGAATGGACAAAGGCCAAACTAAAAACTCAAAGTACGTACATGCCAAATACATTTTTTACCAAAGATGGTTTCTGTCTCTGAAGATAGTTCTCATCACCCTGATGTTTGTTCAAGTGATAGTTTTTGTGATCAGTTTAGTTTTAATGAGTTATTCGATTCTGCAAAAAAGGGGATTTTCCACCATGACTTACACCTGTGACAACCGATCGGTGACTTTGTGCTCAATGGGTTGCTTACTATTGGTCAAAAGGGTGTTTTTGCGGGAATGCCCCCACCCCTGGACAGAACTACAGCGTAGACTCCATCTCTGAATGATGTCACTAGCACAAGATGGCAGCGGCTGTATCCAGACTTTTCTGTTTCACTTAAGAATTGTGGTGGTAAGTACACAGTCTATGCAAAAAGAAAAAAAAGACTTGAAGATATCTCAGTCAACTGAGGGCCCTCTGACCGATGATTTGAATCTCCGAATTTCAGAGGGCAGCCCTAAAAAAATTACATAAAGTGTTTTCAACATGTCTGCTACATGAGACGTACAAATGTAACATATCCATGGTTTGAAGACACACACAACATCTATTCTGGTGATTAGGTTGAGTTTTCTGTATATCTGAATAATCATGTGAGATGTGCCCTCACCCAGCCTGGTGGATGTGTGTGCCCTTGCTGGTGGGGCTGGCTGGTGCCGACTGGGTGAGCGATCCAGAGTCCAGGATCCTCTGAGGCCGAGCATTCATCGTCGCCTGTTAACAAAAAACTTTGGGTTAATTCTCTGCTTTTTAATCAAGTCATCCCACCAGAAAATAAGAGCTTTAAAAGGGAGGAGGGGACAATCATTCAGAAATTTTAAAGACACACCTGAGGACAGATCAGGATTAGAAGCAGAAAGCTAAAATCAGGTTACTCCTCTCACTATAACAGAGCGTAGAGTGCAGCTCTTTACAAAGTTTGCCTAAATTTCCAGAACTTTATCTCATTAGGTGGAGCGGGTAATATAACCTCTTCATTGTGAGTTGTCTAATGGCTGCTCACAAGGGAGGGGAAAACTTAATAAAGACAATAGAGGCAAAGCATCATTGATGAATAGCAGAGTTGTTGTTTACTCAAGCCAGGTGGAGAGAAAATTGTGCACGGTGTAAATCCAGTTAACACAGGCAAACACATTTTACTACCTTTGACTTGATTTCTATGCTAATTACAACATTGTGGCAAGTATCTTTTGTTTGTGTCTGTGTGTGAGTGTGTCTGAGAGTGAGGGGGAAAAGTTTTTAATGCAAAGTTTATACACATTCAATCCTCTGCATCTGTGATGGGGAAATGACATCAGTTAGGGGGGTTAGCTGTTAGCGCTTCATTTAGAGGTGATTGGAAATGAAACAAAACAGCAGTAAAAGCGGCTGAAAGGGTTATTATGGAAATAGCTCAGTCACTAATCTAAGTACCTTTTGTTTTCAAGCACAACAAGATCGATGTGATGAGATGGACATAAAAAGGAGAAGCAGATAAACAACTTGAGGATATGTTGATGTTTTTTGACCAAAAGATGATGGCGAGCAGCCTGTGTGTGAAGTCAGCAGTGCATGCGCAAAGACATCTATATTTGGCAAAACTGAGCTGCACAGTGCAGCATTAATCCTCCTGGAGCTCGTTTGAGAGTAAGAGAGAGGTTGCAGCAAAGTGCAGCTGTACACAAGTAAAAACTCAGCCAAAAAAATCTTTTTCTAAAACAAGGCAGCAGAGTGGATGAGCTGTAATCCAGCCTTCCCTGCATATGAATGTTTTGGGTTTTATTCCCTCAACAGTCACTGTGCATCCATTAACCACTTTGTGTTTTGGTGAAAGTACCAAAATTTCACTTTTTATATATATATTTCAAGACCTAAAGACATATTTCTATGAAGGAAGGGTGGTCTTTTCATGAAACTAGCCTGCCTTTGCAGCACAAAAATAATACAAATACTTTTGAAATTGGTGCTAAATGACGAGAAAAAAACTGAGAAAAAAGACGCTTTTGCCAGAAAGATAACCTGCAACTACCAATAGGGCTGTGTGATATAATGAAATGTCGCCTGACGATAAAAAAAAAATTATGCTTTTCTGTTTATTTCATTTATGTCATCTCATAACGCTTTGTGTCTCTCCGCAGGCTGAGGGGGTCTAGTAATAGTAGTAGTGTAAGCCAGAGAAAACCTGCCTGGATGACTACAAATGCATCATGCACAAGATTTTCAGTGGGATTTTTTAGGAAATCTGTGCTGGTAAGTTTACCACAGCTTTCAAAAAAAACCATATCTAAAACCTTTTACTAGATGCTGAGATGAACGTGAAGTTGCAAGTTCATCAGTTTACACAACTAAATTATGCACCGTGTTCATGGATTATTCATAAACATTTGCAGATCATCAACATGTGGTAAACAAACACCATGCTAACGCAGGAGGCCACATGCCTTATCTGCTGACAAGCTGCCCGGAAAACGTGATATGCAAACAGCGAGACTCTGATTCTTCTGCATTAACAGGAAACCGGGGTGTGGTGGTGGTGGGGGGTGTAATAGGTTCTACCAGCTGCTTCTCTCCACACTGAGAAACAGTTTGCTCTCCAGTTTCAGCCCGCTTTGCCTCACTTACCCAGCCTTTAATTGGTTGGAAAGTGCGTCGACTGAGCAAAAAAATTAGTGCGTGGACACAGACAACACCCATCAGCGAGGGCTCTGGTAGGATACAGGCATGAAAGCTGATGATGGCTCAGAAACCACTGAATGTTCCTGCTTAATTATTGAAGCTGAAGAAAGTGCACACGCCTGATGTATGATGATGACATGGAAGTAATCAGGCAGAGACAGTGGGCTGATGGAGGGAAGATGTGGTTGGTAACATGGGCTAAGTGTGTGGGATATCTGCTGCGTCAGGCAAGGGGAATATACCGTGGCCGACAGGCGTAAACGCGCTGTAACTTAAGAAAACACATGACTAGACAACACAAGCAAATTAAGAAAACATCCTCATCAAGGCACATGCACAGCATTTGGAGAATGCACTGCAAATACCATATCACAACACATTAAGAAAACACTGCAAATACCACAACACAACTAGGGATGCACAATCATACCAGCAAGTCATCGGTATCAGCATGATATTGGCTTTTAAATGAGATATGGGAGTTGACCAACATGCTGATTTCTGCTGATATCACAAATCTTTTTTTTTTTTTGGACAAAGTGAACATGTACAAAACATCGACCCTAAGGTGAAATATTTTTCTTATTTTGTACAATGAATGTAAATTCCATACACTGACGAGCATTGCATTTTATGTCTCCATCAGCTGGTGAACCATCACAAATAAGAGAATGTATAATATGATATTATTTGCACTATAGTAGAGACCTGATGATCACTAAAATTAGGTGGGGAAAAAAGTGGATTTATTAATACTGGTAATCAGCTAATTAGTTGTTATATAACTCCCTAAACACAACACATTAAGAAAACACTGCAAACACCACAATACAGAAAATGCGCCACGCTACGTCACAACACAATGGAAGTGTTCCCAGAAGACACTTTATAGTGAATGCACACATCCAGACGGGCTTGTTTTGCCCGTGGTTTGTGACTTACCTCCCGGCCACACTACCTGATTGAGCAGCACTGCTCAGGTGTGGCGCAGCTTCTGCTGCACATCTAGAGAATTAGAGTCTCGCTCTTTTTTTCTGTTGATGCATGCAATTTTGAGCAAGTGAAACTGGTCTTTTGATCATTTTCAGGACCCTGTTGTTGACAATGCAGTAGCTGCAGGGCTTCATAAAGGTGTGGTGCTTTTAATTATGGAAATGCAATAGTTATAACTGTAGAACAGGTCTGCAGCAGTGCTGCAGCAACATTGCTGTCAGTGTGGACACAGTAAGTATGCAAGCCGCAGTCAGCCAGGATGCCATCAAGCACTGCTCACGCATGCAGTGTGTCCACAGCGTTACGTCATTGGAGTCAGCTATCTGTCAGTGGTGTTGAAAAATGAGCTAAAATGTAATATGGTGGCAGATCAAGGCAAACACCTTCCTCTCACGTGATAATACTGTTTTAGCTAATTTTCCAACCCGGATGGCCGACTCCAGTAACATGAGAGACAAACTGCGGCCAAAACTTGCATGTCAGGATGTGTGCTTCACTTTTAAGTGTCCTGTGGAAACACTTCTTATGTGTAATAGCTTTTACAGTAGATTTTCTTTATGTGTTGTGGGATTTGCAGCGTGTTCTCCATCTGCTGCACATGTGTTGCCAAATTGATGAAGATGCTTTCTTAATTCGCATTTGGTTTTGCATTTGCTTAAGGTGGAGAATTTTTGCCCCTAGTGGCCACCGTAGAAATAAGAAGATTGAAGCCTCCCAAGTCCTAATCTCCTCTTATGACTATGACCAGTCATGTTCTTGTCAAGTTGACAAACTGCAGAGAAACAAAGTAAGTAGAGAGGAGAGCCTTCCCAGGGACCAATCAAACATTTCAGGACTTTGTGTGGTAAAGTTTTTAAATTGCTTTCTTTGTCAAGTGAAAACAATCAATTTCAATGGTAAAAAGTGCATAAATCTTCATAAATAAATATCAGGATCTAAAAAGAAGACTCAAGGCTTTCACTGCAACATCATGCAGCAAGAGGGGGCTATTAAAAAGCATTTAATGCTTTCATCATCTGAGAAGCAAGTAAATTTTAATTAGCTGCTGACCTTGTTCACTTTGTTACAAATCAATAACATTTGACATTTAAAATCCTAATTAAAAGCGCTGGATTCCCAGTTAGGCTAATGTTAACACTTGTGAACTTGGGATGGATGTTCTCTGATTAAGCTGTCCCTGATGAGCTCTCTGCAAGGAAAAAAATATTAATGTGGGCTCCGACTATGATAACTCATTAACTTCCCAAAGTACAGCATTTATTCTGTCATTCTTTTTTAAATGTCAAACTGCTCATCCTCACTTTTTTAAGGTATACAGACACGACAGGTCATCTTCCTGACTGTTTTCATGTATGTATGACATGAATGACACTAGTGCCACATGGTGTATCGGGTACAACTTTGACTAACTGTAAGCTATGATGAAGGTATATAACCAGAGCCGTAGAGGAGGTCAGATTATTTAAGTCAGTATCACTCAGCAGACCCAAGAAGCAAAGCTGCTTTTACAGGAATCAAAGACAGTACAAGTCACATGTCATGTTAAGTGGAGACAATTTCAAGTCTAGTCAAGTCTCAAAGCGTTCAAGACATCAAGACAACACCAAGTCAAATCAATCAAGACCAGTCCAAGTCAAATACCAACACAAGCAAGTCAAGTCAGTCAAGCGTCAACTGAAGTCTTGCATTATCTGAGACTTGCCCAAGTCAAGTATCAATTCAATTCAAACCTGTCCAAGTCAAGTATCAAAGTTCAAATTTCAAGGGGTTAGGGTAGAGCAAGACATGTCCAAGTCAAGTCACAAGTCCTTGAGAGTAAGTCAGGTAACAGGTCTTCATTGCATGTAATTTGCAAGTATTTTAGGTCTATTAATGCAGACCATTTAAATGACATTTAAATCTTTTCTGTCAAACCCATGTTAACAGCCACTGAAAGCCTCTTTACCACTGCACAAAAACCTACTGACACCCACTTACATCTGGCTTTTAAATGCAATGGGAATGCCTGCAATCAGGATTCACACCCGGGTCAAATGACTCTGCAGTAGTCACGGGTATTTATTGCCTCTGGCTTCAATTAGCATTGATGGGAACAAAGTACGCAGTGAACATGGTAATTTCATTCCCTTAACCGGCGAGATGCAATGACGCCCATCACTAATTACGCTCCATCTCTTCCTAAGCAGCGATACATATTGGTCTGCGCTGAGTTTGAAAGTGAGACATAATAAGTAAAGAGATATATGATGAGAAGAAATCAGTGAAAAAGACATCCGTTCCTACTGCTTTCTCTTTGCCCACACACGCAAGAAAGGCTGCAGTGCCGTGTTCGCTGGCAGTGGGAATGCAGTCTATTGCCTATATTTAGCGGGTTTACTCCAGTTTGAAAAGACAATGTGCATGCGCTAATTTTGGCAGGAAAGGGGTACATGTAGCTGAAGCCAACAAATAAAAACTAAAGCTGTGTGGTAGTGGAAGGGTTAGTTGTTAATGTCTTACGATGTGTTACCTCCTCTACAGAGGTCATGTTTTTGGTTCAGTTTTGCTGTTCTAATGCAGGATTAGGGAAAAGCTGCTGGCCTGATTTTCATTAAACTTGGTGGAGGGGTGTGGAATGGGCCAAGGAAGAACCCATTAAATTTTGGAGCAGATCCGAATCATGACACATATACACAAATTATTTTTCACCCAGGTTAACATCGCAAGATAGCGAATTTGGCTTTGGCGGAGGTCTGTGCCCTTCTATTTATTAATGCATTTTACCAGGTCCATACTTAAGAAGTGAATGTTTTTGCTTTCAAGTTTCAAGTCAAATCTTGATGCAGTGAAAGCTCGAGTCATCATGTTTATCATTCAAATCTGACATGCAAAATGTCTTAAGCCTAAAATTGACAGCTCTTCCTAATAACAGACCGTGGAAATGATGCACTGCGTGATTTAATTGTGTCTTTTGCTGTTTCAGTCATCTGCTATTGGATTAAAGAATTGCTGAAAATCTGTTTGTTTCTATATGTTGGCTGTCAGACTGATCATTTTTATAAATATGACACCACCGTTTGCTCAGCTGACTTCAGGTCTGCAGGTACAGAGAATCCCCACAGACAGCACAGTGCATTAGCTGGTAGAGGAGGACTCGATTGTGTTATATTGTAAATCATGTCCTGTTGTTTTTTATTGCAGTCCAGCAGGGAGTCTCATTGCAGAGATGCAGCTCTGCTGAAGGTAAGTAAGAGGACAATTGGTGTTGGTGGTGGGAAGCTCATGCCATTTTGCCTCGGGGTTAGGATGGGTGGTGGACTATAGTGGTTATTATGGCTCCTTAAGTTACGGCAGCCTCTTTGCTCCGTTCTGCCAAGCCTGGGGGAGTCATTGGCCCTTAATTGCATTTGCACAAAAGTAATGGCCTTTTGGAGGAAGGAAATGCCAGTGGGAGGGAGGGGTGTGTGTGCTGGAAACAGATCTTTTTCACCGCATAACCATGTGGTGGAAGAGAGCTGGCATATAGATACAGACACACAAAGTCAATTATTACAATCCAATTACGTTACACTCTGAAAAAAAAAGTCAAAATGACTCATACTGAGCAGAGCAATGAAAACTCTTCATATCTTGGATCCTCATCATTTTAGGGGAACACTAAAAGAGCACAACATCCTGACAAATGTGTACGTGCTGTGGTAGGAATAAAATGGGTTATCAAAAAACTGCATTTCACGTATGTGTGTGCATTGTGCGGTTGGCTGAAAAGCTATTTTATTTACATGGAGTATTTTATGTATGCAATGTTTGTATCTATAAATATGAGTTCTAATTGAGATAATTCTCGGAATAATTTGGGTCCTCTCTCTTGGTTTCTGAGTTTGAAAGAATGTTGGAGTTTTTTCGCTTGAAAAGTTACAAAATGTAAACTGCAGCTTGCAAGAATGTCCAAACATTGAGAATAATGGTCCGGCCAATATGTTTCAATCGTACGGAAGTACCACTATGAGGAAAATCATTTGTCAGCGACCTTTTTTTCTATGAGCAAAATGAGATGACGTCAAGCTAAAAATAGATCTTGATTCTTCATTTTCGTTGATGAGACGGGACAAGACGAAAATGCTAGTGGCTGACAGTTGGACATTCAGAATGAGAGGAAGGGAGAGGAGAACAGCCAACAGCAAAAGAAAGATTTGAACTTTAGACCCCCCCCCCCCCCCCCCCCCCCCAAATTATCTCTAAATTATTTTTTTATACAACTTGCACCCTGAATCTAATTTTTCAAATCTGTATTAGCCTAATTAGATTAGTTAAAAAAAAAAAAAACAATAACAAAAAAAACAACAAATTTTTTGTTGACTAAAACTAGACTAAAACTATGAAGGATAAAAATGACTAAAATGTGACTAAAACTAATAAGCATCATTTCATCTCAAAACTAAGACTAAATTTTAAAATCCCTGCCAAAATTAACACTGGTTAGCTTACTTGTATGGAGGACTGAAACCGACAAATACGAAATTAACAAATAAATAAATGAAAATGACAAAAATGCAATATTAATATACTTTCCAATTTAATTTTCTATTTCATTTATCAATTTATTAATTCCCCATTTCATTTTCCATTTTATTTATCAATTTATTTATTTTCATATTTGTTTGCTTATTTATTTATGTATTATTTTCCACTTTGCATATAATTATTTATTATTTATATTTATTTAATTTCCCATTCATATGGGGTATTTATTTATTTATTTTTAAATGTATTTTTTATTTTGTATTTATGTAATTATTTTTTCCATGTATTTCCTCTAAAATATTAACCTGTCCTTTTCCCCCTTTCACCTCGATTCCACATGCATTTCCACCTCGCATTACGCAAAAGAGGTGCTGGCCTATGTGCCACGGGGGTGTCAACTTTTCACTTGTTGTTTGTTTTTGTTATCTTTTTTTATTTATTTATTTTTTAACATAAAAACAAACACAATAATATACAACAGTATCCAATATATATACAGTGCTACTGGTTTCCTCTTAGCCCCGATTAATTTTTAACCATTTGAAACCTGAGCATACTGGTTTACTTTCATTCAAAAGCATGGAGAAGGCAACATAAGCTTAACAAGTCATGGCCCAATAATAAGAAAAAAAGTAATGACAAAGTTAAAAGAAAATTATCTGAAAATAATAATTAAAAAATAAAATTAAGAAGAAAATTACCCAAAAAGTGCTAAAAATAAGACATAATTATTGTTTATGTTTGTTCTACTTTTTCTCTGCCAAAAGTCTAATAATAATAATAATAATAATATAAGTAAAATAATAATATGCAACAAATACCGTTTTCTGGACATTTTCCCTATTTTTGTGGACAATTTTTTGATATTCCTTCTTTAAAAAAAACAAAAAAAACTTATACTATCTTTTGGGACATTTCTCACCAAGGTGCCTTTTTTCAAAGGGTCAGAAAGCTTAAAAAGGCATCTGAATGCAGCACAAGAAATGATGTTGATCCAGGTTTCAAGGGGTTAAAGTATACTAACATAATTGTGGATGTGCTGTGTGAGTGTAGCAAAAAAGGAGTATGTTATCTAAAGGCAACACTATATCAGAGGATTAAATGCACTTGCACTGTGCACTTTAGACCAACATGCTATAGATCATTTAATTTGGGCACTGAGTTTACCCATGCATGAACTGAGCTTTACAGATAAACTTGGCAACAACTCTAAGAATAAATTCAGCCTTGAACGTCTGTGTATGATAAAGACATGCTATTTTAATATACAAACACAACCCTACCTTATAAGCTATGCTGTTGAGGACCTTCATGGCCAGATCTGACACTTCTGGAAAAGGGTCTGCAGCGAGGTGCAGCAGCACTCTCCAGATCTGAGTGTAAACACTGTTGAAGGACACACCTGGAAAGTAAAGCAAAGCAAATAAACAAGTTCAACACATCTGATTTTACATGAAAATATAGTTCTTTCTGCAGGCAGAGTTTCAAATGATACACACAAATCATTTACACATTCAGTAGATGAAAACACACACACACACACAC